>NW_027616846.1:0-180811 GCF_964187855.1 Myxine glutinosa | reverse complement strand
GGTGCAGGAAACCACTTTTGCACTTGTATTAGTGTGGAAAAAACACTTTTTGCACTTGTGATAGTGTCGAAAAACCACTTTTCGCACTTGTGTTAGTGTTGAAAAACCACTTTTCGCACTTGTGTTGGTGCAGGAAACCACTTTTGCACTTGTATTAGTGTGGAAAAACCACTTTTCGCACTTGTGTTAGTGTGGAAAAACCACTTTTCGCACTTGTGTTAGTGTTGAAAAACCACTTTTCGCACTTGTGTTGGTGCAGGAAACCACTTTTGCACTTGTATTAGTGTGGAAAAAACACTTTTTGCACTTGTGATAGTGTTGAAAAACCACTTTTCGCACCTGTGTTAGTGTTGAAAAACCACTTTTCGCACTTGTGTTGGTGCAGGAAACCACTTTTGCACTTGTATTAGTGTGGAAAAACCACTTTTCGCACTTGTGTTAGTGTTGAAAAACCACTTTTCACACTTGTGTTAGTGTTGAGAAACCACTTTTCGCACTTGTGTTAGTGTTGAAAAACCACTTTTCGCACTTGTGTTGGTGCAGGAAACCACTTTTGCACTTGTATTAGTGTGGAAAAACCACTTTTTGCACTTGTGATAGTGTTGAAAAACCACTTTTCGCACTTGTGTTAGTGTTGAAAAACCACTTTTCGCACTTGTTGTGGTGCAGGAAACCACTTTTGCACTTGTATTAGTGTGGAAAAACCACTTTTCGCACTTGTGTTAGTGTTGAAAAACAACTTTTCGCACTTGTGTTAGTGTTGAAAAACCACTTTTCGCACTTGTGTTAGTGTTGAAAAACCACTTTTCGCACTTGTGATAGTGTTGAAAAACCACTTTTCGCAATTGTGTTGGTGCAGGAAACCACTTTTGCACTTGTATTAGTGTGGAAAAAACACTTTTCGCACTTGTGTTAGTGTTGAAAAACCACTTTTCGCACTTGTGTTAGTGTTGAAAAACCACTTTTCGCACTTGTGTTAGTGTTGAAAAACCACTTTTCGCACTTGTGTTGGTGCAGGAAACCACTTTTGCACTTGTATTAGTGTGAAAAAAACACTTTTTGCACTTGTGATAGTGTTGAAAAACCACTTTTCGCACTTGTGTTAGTGTTGAAAAACCACTTTTCGCACTTGTGTTGGTGCAGGAAACCACTTTTGCACTTGTAGTAGTGTGGAAAAACCACTTTGCGCACTTGTGTTAGTGTTGAAAAACCACTTTTTGCACTTGTGTTAGTGTTGAAAAACCACTTTTCGCACTTGTGTTGGTGCAGGAAACCACTTTTGCACTTGTAGTAGAGTGGAAAAACCACTTTTCGCACTTGTGTTAGTGTTGAAAAACCACTTTTCGCACTTGTGTTAGTGTTGAAAAACCACTTTTCGCACTTGTGTTAGTGTTGAAAAACCACTTTTCGCACTTGTGTTGGTGCAGGAAACCACTTTTGCACTTGCATTAGTGTGGAAAAACCACTTTTCGCACTTGTGTTAGTGTTGAAAAACCACTTTTCGCACTTGTGTTAGTGTTGAAAATGCACTTTTCGCACTTGTGTTGGTGCAGGAAACCACTTTTGCACTTGTATTAGTGTGGAAAAAACACTTTTTGCACTTGTGATAGTGTTGAAAAACCACTTTTCGCACTTGTGTTAGTGTTGAAAAACCACTTTTCGCACTTGTGATAGTGTTGAAAAACCACTTTTCGCACTTGTGTTGGTGCAGGAAACCACTTTTGCACTTGTATTAGTGTGGAAAAAACACTTTTTGCACTTGTGATAGTGTTGAAAAACCACTTTTCGCACTTGTGTTGGTGCAGGAAACCACTTTTGCACTTGTATTAGTGTGGAAAAAACACTTTTTGCACTTGTGATAGCGTTGAAAAACCACTTTTCGCACTTGTGTTAGTGTTGAAAAACCACTTTTCACACTTGTGTTGGTGCAGGAAACCACTTTTGCACTTGTATTAGTGTGGAAAAACCACTTTTCGCACTTGTGTTAGTGTTGAAAAACCACTTTTCGCACTTGTGTTAGTGTTGAAAAACCACTTTTCGCACTTGTGTTAGTGTTGAAAAACCACTTTTCGCACTTGTGTTGGTGCAGGAAACCACTTTTGCACTTGTATTAGTGTGGAAAAAAACACTTTTTGCACTTGTGATAGTGTTGAAAAACCACTTTTCGCACTTGTGTTAGTGTTGAAAAACCACTTTTCGCACTTGTGTTGGTGCAGGAAACCACTTTTGCACTTGTAGTAGTGTGGAAAAACCACTTTTCGCACTTGTGTTAGTGTTGAAAAACCACTTTTCGCACTTGTGTTAGTGTTGAAAAACCACTTTTCACACTTGTGTTAGTGTTGAAAAACCACTTTTCGCACTTGTGTTGGTGCAGGAAACCACTTTTGCACTTGTATTAGTGTGGAAAAACCACTTTTCGCACTTATGTTAGTGTTGAAAAACCACTTTTCGCACTTGTGTTAGTGTTGAAAAACCACTTTTCGCACTTGTGTTAGTGTTGAAAAACCACTTTTCGCACTTGTGTTGGTGCAGGAAACCACTTTTGCACTTGTATTAGTGTGGAAAAAACACTTTTTGCACTTGTGATAGTGTTGAAAAACCACTTTTCGCACTTGTGTTAGTGTGGAAAAACCACTTTTCGCACTTGTGTTTGTGTTGAAAAACCACTTTTCGCACTTGTGTTGGTGCAGGAAACCACTTTTGCACTTGTATTAGTGTGGAAAAAACACTTTTTGCACTTGTGATAGTGTTGAAAAACCACTTTTCGCACCTGTGTTAGTGTTGAAAAACCACTTTTCGCACTTGTGTTGGTGCAGGAAACCACTTTTGCACTTGTATTAGTGTGGAAAAACCACTTTTCGCACTTGTGTTAGTGTTGAAAAACCACTTTTCGCACTTGTGTTAGTGTTGAGAAACCACTTTTCGCACTTGTGTTAGTGTTGAAAAACCACTTTTCGCACTTGTGTTGGTGCAGGAAACCACTTTTGCACTTGTATTAGTGTGGAAAAACCACTTTTTGCACTTGTGATAGTGTTGAAAAACCACTTTTCGCACTTGTGTTAGTGTTGAAAAACCACTTTCCGCACTTGTGTTGGTGCAGGAAACCACTTTTGCACTTGTATTAGTGTGGAAAAACCACTTTTCGCACTTGTGTTAGTGTTGAAAAACAACTTTTCGCACTTGTGTTAGTGTTGAAAAACCACTTTTCGCACTTGTGTTAGTGTTGAAAATGCACTTTTCGCACTTGTGTTGGTGCAGGAAACCACTTTTGCACTTGTATTAGTGTGGAAAAAACACTTTTTGCACTTGTGATAGTGTTGAAAAACCACTTTTCGCACTTGAGTTAGTGTTGAAAATGCACTTTTCGCACTTGTGTTGGTGCAGGAAACCACTTTTGCACTTGTATTAGTGTGGAAAAAACACTTTTTGCACTTGTGATAGTGTTGAAAAACCACTTTTCGCACTTGTGTTAGTGTTGAAAAACCACTTTTCGCACTTGTGATAGTGTTGAAAAACCACTTTTCGCAATTGTGTTGGTGCAGGAAACCACTTTTGCACTTGTGTTAGTGTGGAAAAAACACTTTTTGCACTTGTGATAGTGTTGCAAAACCACTTTTCGCACTTGTGTTGGTGCAGGAAACCACTTTTGCACTTGTATTAGTGTGGAAAAAACACTTTTTGCACTTGTGATAGTGTTGAAAAACCACTTTTCGCACTTGTGTTAGTGTTGAAAAACCACTTTTCGCACTTGTGATAGTGTTGAAAAACCACTTTTCGCAATTGTGTTGGTGCAGGAAACCACTTTTGCACTTGTGTTAGTGTGGAAAAAACACTTTTTGCACTTGTGATAGTGTTGCAAAACCACTTTTCGCACTTGTGTTAGTGTTGAAAAACCACTTTTCGCACTTGTGTTAGTGTTGAAAAACCACTTTTCGCACTTGTGTTGGTGCAGGAAACCACTTTTGCACTTGTATTAGTGTGGAAAAACCACTTTTTGCACTTGTGTTAGTGTTGAAAAACCACTTTTCGCACTTGTGTTAGTGTTGAAAAACCACTTTTCGCACTTGTGTTGTTGCAGGAAACCACTTTTGCACTTGTATTAGTGTGGAAAAAAAACTTTTTGCACTTGTGATAGTGTTGAAAAACCACTTTTCGCACTTGTGTTAGTGTTGAAAAACCACTTTTCGCACTTGTGTTGGTGCAGGAAACCACTTTTGCACTTGTATTAGTGTGGAAAAACCACTTTTCGCACTTGTGTTAGTGTTGAAAAACAACTTTTCGCACTTGTGTTAGTGTTGAAAAACCACTTTTCACACTTGTGTTAGTGTTGAAAAACCACTTTTCGCACTTGTGATAGTGTTGAAAAACCACTTTTCGCAATTGTGTTGGTGCAGGAAACCACTTTTGCACTTGTATTAGTGTGGAAAAAACACTTTTCGCACTTGTGTTAGTGTTGAAAAACCACTTTTTGCACTTGTGTTAGTGTTGAAAAACCACTTTTCGCACTTGTGTTAGTGTTGAAAAACCACTTTTCGCACTTGTGTTGGTGCAGGAAACCACTTTTGCACTTGTATTAGTGTGAAAAAAACACTTTTTGCACTTGTGATAGTGTTGAAAAACCACTTTTCGCACTTGTGTTAGTGTTGAAAAACCACTTTTCGCACTTGTGTTGGTGCAGGAAACCACTTTTGCACTTGTAGTAGTGTGGAAAAACCACTTTGCGCACTTGTGTTAGTGTTGAAAAACCACTTTTTGCACTTGTGTTAGTGTTGAAAAACCACTTTTCGCACTTGTGTTGGTGCAGGAAACCACTTTTGCACTTGTAGTAGAGTGGAAAAACCACTTTTCGCTCTTGTGTTAGTGTTGAAAAACCACTTTTCGCACTTGTGTTAGTGTTGAAAAACCACTTTTCGCACTTGTGTTAGTGTTGAAAAACCACTTTTCGCACTTGTGTTGGTGCAGGAAACCACTTTTGCATTTGTATTAGTGTGGAAAAACCACTTTTCGCACTTGTGTTAGTGTTGAAAAACCACTTTTCGCACTTGTGTTAGTGTTGAAAATGCACTTTTCGCACTTGTGTTGGTGCAGGAAACCACTTTTGCACTTGTATTAGTGTGGAAAAAACACTTTTTGCACTTGTGATAGTGTTGAAAAACCACTTTTCGCACTTGTGTTAGTGTTGAAAAACCACTTTTCGCACTTGTGATAGTGTTGAAAAACCACTTTTCGCACTTGTGTTGGTGCAGGAAACCACTTTTGCACTTGTATTAGTGTGGAAAAAACACTTTTTGCACTTGTGATAGCGTTGAAAAACCACTTTTCGCACTTGTGTTGGTGCAGGAAACCACTTTTGCACTTGTATTAGTGTGGAAAAAACACTTTTTGCACTTGTGATAGCGTTGAAAAACCACTTTTCGCACTTGTGTTAGTGTTGAAAAACCACTTTTCACACTTGTGTTGGTGCAGGAAACCACTTTTGCACTTGTATTAGTGTGGAAAAACCACTTTTCGCACTTGTGTTAGTGTTGAAAAACCACTTTTCGCACTTGTGTTAGTGTTGAAAAAACCACTTTTCGCACTTGTGTTAGTGTTGAAAAACCACTTTTCGCACTTGTGTTGGTGCAGGAAACCACTTTTGCACTTGTATTAGTGTGGAAAAAACACTTTTTGCACTTGTGATAGTGTTGAAAAACCACTTTTCGCACTTGTGTTAGTGTTGAAAAACCACTTTTCGCACTTGTGTTGGTGCAGGAAACCACTTTTGCACTTGTAGTAGTGTGGAAAAACCACTTTTCGCACTTGTGTTAGTGTTGAAAAACCACTTTTCGCACTTGTGTTAGTGTTGAAAAACCACTTTTCACACTTGTGTTAGTGTTGAAAAACCACTTTTCGCACTTGTGTTGGTGCAGGAAACCACTTTTGCACTTGTATTAGTGTGGAAAAACCACTTTTCGCACTTATGTTAGTGTTGAAAAACCACTTTTCGCACTTGTGTTAGTGTTGAAAAACCACTTTTCGCACTTGTGTTAGTGTTGAAAAACCACTTTTCGCACTTGTGTTGGTGCAGGAAACCACTTTTGCACTTGTATTAGTGTGGAAAAAACACTTTTTGCACTTGTGATAGTGTTGAAAAACCACTTTTCGCACTTGTGTTAGTGTTGAAAAACCACTTTTCGCACTTGTGTTGGTGCAGGAAACCACTTTTGCACTTGTATTAGTGTGGAAAAACCACTTTTCGCACTTGTGTTAGTGTGGAAAAACCACTTTTCGCACTTGTGTTTGTGTTGAAAAACCACTTTTCGCACTTGTGTTGGTGCAGGAAACCACTTTTGCACTTGTATTAGTGTGGAAAAAACACTTTTTGCACTTGTGATAGTGTTGAAAAACCACTTTTCGCACCTGTGTTAGTGTTGAAAAACCACTTTTCGCACTTGTGTTGGTGCAGGAAACCACTTTTGCACTTGTATTAGTGTGGAAAAACCACTTTTCGCACTTGTGTTAGTGTTGAAAAACCACTTTTCGCACTTGTGTTAGTGTTGAGAAACCACTTTTCGCACTTGTGTTAGTGTTGAAAAACCACTTTTCGCACTTGTGTTGGTGCAGGAAACCACTTTTGCACTTGTATTAGTGTGGAAAAACCACTTTTTGCACTTGTGATAGTGTTGAAAAACCACTTTTCGCACTTGTGTTAGTGTTGAAAAACCACTTTTCGCACTTGTGTTGGTGCAGGAAACCACTTTTGCACTTGTATTAGTGTGGAAAAACCACTTTTCGCACTTGTGTTAGTGTTGAAAAACAACTTTTCGCACTTGTGTTAGTGTTGAAAAACCACTTTTCGCACTTGTGTTAGTGTTGAAAAACCACTTTTCGCACTTGTGATAGTGTTGAAAAACCACTTTTCGCAATTGTGTTGGTGCAGGAAACCACTTTTGCACTTGTATTAGTGTGGAAAAAACACTTTTCGCACTTGTGTTAGTGTTGAAAAACCACTTTTCGCACTTGTGTTAGTGTTGAAAAACCACTTTTCGCACTTGTGTTAGTGTTGAAAAACCACTTTTCGCACTTGTGTTGGTGCAGGAAACCACTTTTGCACTTGTATTAGTGTGAAAAAAAACACTTTTTGCACTTGTGATATTGTTGAAAAACCACTTTTCGCACTTGTGTTAGTGTTGAAAAACCACTTTTCGCACTTGTGTTGGTGCAGGAAACCACTTTTGCACTTGCAGTAGTGTGGAAAAACCACTTTGCGCACTTGTGTTAGTGTTGAAAAACCACTTTTTGCACTTGTGTTAGTGTTGAAAAACCACTTTTCGCACTTGTGTTGGTGCAGGAAACCACTTTTGCACTTGTAGTAGAGTGGAAAAACCATTTTTCGCACTTGTGTTAGTGTTGAAAAACCACTTTTCGCACTTGTGTTAGTGTTGAAAAACCACTTTTCGCACTTGTGTTAGTGTTGAAAAACCACTTTTCGCACTTGTGTTGGTGCAGGAAACCACTTTTGCACTTGCATTAGTGTGGAAAAACCACTTTTCGCACTTGTGTTAGTGTTGAAAAACCACTTTTCGCACTTGTGTTAGTGTTGAAAATGCACTTTTCGCACTTGTGTTGGTGCAGGAAACCACTTTTGCACTTGTATTAGTGTGGAAAAAACACTTTTTGCACTTGTGATAGTGTTGAAAAACCACTTTTCGCACTTGTGTTAGTGTTGAAAAACCACTTTTCGCACTTGTGATAGTGTTGAAAAACCACTTTTCGCACTTGTGTTGGTGCAGGAAACCACTTTTGCACTTGTATTAGTGTGGAAAAAACACTTTTTGCACTTGTGATAGTGTTGAAAAACCACTTTTCGCACTTGTGTTGGTGCAGGAAACCACTTTTGCACTTGTATTAGTGTGGAAAAAACACTTTTTGCACTTGTGATAACGTTGAAAAACCACTTTTCGCACTTGTGTTAGTGTTGAAAAACCACTTTTCACACTTGTGTTGGTGCAGGAAACCACTTTTGCACTTGTATTAGTGTGGAAAAAGCACTTTTCGCACTTGCGTTAGTGTTGAAAAACCACTTTTCGCACTTGTGTTAGTGTTGAAAAACGACTTTTCGCACTTGTGTTAGTGTTGAAAAACCACTTTTCGCACTTGTGTTGGTGCAGGAAACCACTTTTGCACTTGTATTAGTGTGGAAAAAACACTTTTTGCACTTGTGATAGTGTTGAAAAACCACTTTTCGCACTTGTGTTAGTGTTGAAAAACCACTTTTCGCACTTGTGTTGGTGCAGGAAACCACTTTTGCACTTGTAGTAGTGTGGAAAAACCACTTTTCGCACTTGTGTTAGTGTTGAAAAACCACTTTTCGCACTTGTGTTAGTGTTGAAAAACCACTTTTCACTCTTGTGTTAGTGTTGAAAAACCACTTTTCGCACTTGTGTTGGTGCAGGAAACCACTTTTGCACTTGTATTAGTGTGGAAAAACCACTTTTCGCACTTATGTTAGTGTTGAAAAACCACTTTTCGCACTTGTGTTAGTGTTGAAAAACCACTTTTCGCACTTGTGTTAGTGTTGAAAAACCACTTTTCGCACTTGTGTTGGTGCAGGAAACCACTTTTGCACTTGTATTAGTGTGGAAAAAACACTTTTTGCACTTGTGATAGTGTTGAAAAACCACTTTTCGCACTTGTGTTAGTGTGGAAAAACCACTTTTCGCACTTGTGTTGGTGCAGGAAACCACTTTTGCACTTGCATTAGTGTGGAAAAACCACTTTTCGCACTTGTGTTAGTTTGGAAAAACCACTTTTCGCACTTGTGTTAGTGTTGAAAAACCACTTTTCGCACTTGTGTTGGTGCAGGAAACCACTTTTGCACTTGTATTAGTGTGGAAAAAACACTTTTTGCACTTGTGATAGTGTTGCAAAACCACTTTTCGCACTTGTGTTAGTGTTGAAAAACCACTTTTTGCACTTGTGTTAGTGTTGAAAAACCACTTTTCGCACTTGTGTTGGTGCAGGAAACCACTTTTGCACTTGTATTAGTGTGGAAAAACCACTTTTTGCACTTGTGTTAGTGTTGAAAAACCACTTTTCGCACTTGTGTTAGTGTTGAAAAACCACTTTTCGCACTTGTGTTGTTGCAGGAAACCACTTTTGCACTTGTATTAGTGTGGAAAAAACACTTTTTGCACTTGTGATAGTGTTGAAAAACCACTTTTCGCACTTGTGTTAGTGTTGAAAAACCACTTTTCGCACTTGTGTTGGTGCAGGAAACCACTTTTGCACTTGTATTAGTGTGGAAAAACCACTTTTCGCACTTGTGTTAGTGTTGAAAAACAACTTTTCGCACTTGTGTTAGTGTTGAAAAACCACTTTTCGCACTTGTGTTAGTGTTGAAAAAGCACTTTTCGCACTTGTGATAGTGTTGAAAAACCACTTTTCGCAATTGTGTTGGTGCAGGAAACCACTTTTGCACTTGTATTAGTGTGGAAAAAACACTTTTCGCACTTGTGTTAGTGTTGAAAAACCACTTTTCGCACTTGTGTTAGTGTTGAAAAACCACTTTTCGCACTTGTGTTAGTGTTGAAAAACCACTTTTCGCACTTGTGTTGGTGCAGGAAACCACTTTTGCACTTGTATTAGTGTGAAAAAAAACACTTTTTGCACTTGTGATAGTGTTGAAAAACCACTTTTCGCACTTGTGTTAGTGTTGAAAAACCACTTTTCGCACTTGTGTTGGTGCAGGAAACCACTTTTGCACTTGTAGTAGTGTGGAAAAACCACTTTGCGCACTTGTGTTAGTGTTGAAAAACCACTTTTTGCACTTGTGTTAGTGTTGAAAAACCACTTTTCGCACTTGTGTTGGTGCAGGAAACCACTTTTGCACTTGTAGTAGAGTGGAAAAACCACTTTTCGCACTTGTGTTAGTGTTGAAAAACCACTTTTCGCACTTGTGTTAGTGTTGAAAAACCACTTTTCGCACTTGTGTTAGTGTTGAAAAACCACTTTTCGCACTTGTGTTGGTGCAGGAAACCACTTTTGCACTTGTATTAGTGTGGAAAAACCACTTTTCGCACTTGTGTTAGTGTTGAAAAACCACTTTTCGCACTTGTGTTAGTGTTGAAAATGCACTTTTCGCACTTGTGTTGGTGCAGGAAACCACTTTTGCACTTGTATTAGTGTGGAAAAAACACTTTTTGCACTTGTGATAGTGTTGAAAAACCACTTTTCGCACTTGTGTTAGTGTTGAAAAACCACTTTTCGCACTTGTGATAGTGTTGAAAAACCACTTTTCGCACTTGTGTTGGTGCAGGAAACCACTTTTGCACTTGTATTAGTGTGGAAAAAACACTTTTTGCACTTGTGATAGCGTTGAAAAACCACTTTTCGCACTTGTGTTGGTGCAGGAAACCACTTTTGCACTTGTATTAGTGTGGAAAAAACACTTTTTGCACTTGTGATAGCGTTGAAAAACCACTTTTCGCACTTGTGTTAGTGTTGAAAAACCACTTTTCACACTTGTGTTGGTGCAGGAAACCACTTTTGCACTTGTATTAGTGTGGAAAAACCACTTTTCGCACTTGTGTTAGTGTTGAAAAACCACTTTTCGCACTTGTGTTAGTGTTGAAAAACCACTTTTCGCACTTGTGTTAGTGTTGAAAAACCACTTTTCGCACTTGTGTTGGTGCAGGAAACCACTTTTGCACTTGTATTAGTGTGGAAAAAACACTTTTTGCACTTGTGATAGTGTTGAAAAACCACTTTTCGCACTTGTGTTAGTGTTGAAAAACCACTTTTCGCACTTGTGTTGGTGCAGGAAACCACTTTTGCACTTGTAGTAGTGTGGAAAAACCACTTTTCACACTTGTGTTAGTGTTGAAAAACCACTTTTCGCACTTCTGTTAGTGTTGAAAAACCACTTTTCACACTTGTGTTAGTGTTGAAAAACCACTTTTCGCACTTGTGTTGGTGCAGGAAACCACTTTTGCACTTGTATTAGTGTGGAAAAACCACTTTTCGCACTTATGTTAGTGTTGAAAAACCACTTTTCGCACTTGTGTTAGTGTTGAAAAACCACTTTTCGCACTTGTGTTAGTGTTGAAAAACCACTTTTCGCACTTGTGTTGGTGCAGGAAACCACTTTTGCACTTGTATTAGTGTGGAAAAAACACTTTTTGCACTTGTGATAGTGTTGAAAAACCACTTTTCGCACTTGTGTTAGTGTTGAAAAACCCACTTTTCGCACTTGTGTTGGTGCAGGAAACCACTTTTGCACTTGTATTAGTGTGGAAAAACCACTTTTCGCACTTGTGTTAGTGTGGAAAAACCACTTTTTCGCACTTGTGTTAGTGTTGAAAAACCACTTTTCGCACTTGTGTTGGTGCAGGAAACCACTTTTGCACTTGTATTAGTGTGGAAAAAACACTTTTTGCACTTGTGATAGTGTTGAAAAACCACTTTTCGCACCCTGTGTTAGTGTTGAAAAACCACTTTTCGCACTTGTGTTGGTGCAGGGAAACCACTTTTGCACTTGTATTAGTGTGGAAAAACCACTTTTCGCACTTGTGTTAGTGTTGAAAAACCACTTTTCGCACTTGTGTTAGTGTTGAGAAACCACTTTTCGCACTTGTGTTAGTGTTGAAAAACCACTTTTCGCACTTGTGTTGGTGCAGGAAACCACTTTTTGCACTTGTATTAGTGTGGAAAAACCACTTTTTGCACTTGTGATAGTGTTGAAAAACCACTTTTCGCACTTGTGTTAGTGTTGAAAAACCACTTTTCGCACTTGTGTTGTGTGCAGGAAACCACTTTTGCAACTTGTATTAGTGTGGAAAAACCACTTTTCGCACTTGTGTTAGTGTTGAAAAACAACTTTTCGCACTTGTGTTAGTGTTGAAAAACCACTTTTCGCACTTGTGTTAGTGTTGAAAAACCACTTTTCGCACTTGTGATAGTGTTGAAAAACCACTTTTCGCAATTGTGTTGGTGCAGGAAACCACTTTTGCACTTGTATTAGTGTGGAAAAAAACACTTTTCGCACTTGTGTTAGTGTTGAAAAACCACTTTTCGCACTTGTGTTGGTGCAGGAAACCACTTTTTGCACTTGTAGTAGTGTGAAAAACCCACTTTGCGCACTTGTGTTAGTGTTGAAAAACCACTTTTTGCACTTGTGTTAGTGTTGAAAAACCACTTTTCGCACTTGTGTTGGTGCAGGAAACCACTTTTGCACTTGTAGTAGAGTGGAAAAAACCACTTTTCGCACTTGTGTTAGTGTTGAAAAAACCACTTTTCGCACTTGTGTTAGTGTTGAAAAACCACTTTTCGCACTTGTGTTAGTGTGAAAAACCACTTTTCGCACTTGTGTTGGTGCAGGAAACCACTTTTGCACTTGCATTAGTGTGGAAAAACCACTTTTCGCACTTGTGTTAGTGTTGAAAAACCACTTTTCGCACTTGTGTTAGTGTTGAAAATGCACTTTTCGCACTTGTGTTGGTGCAGGAAACCACTTTTGCACTTGTATTAGTGTGGAAAAAACACTTTTTGCACTTGTGATAGTGTTGAAAAACCACTTTTCGCACTTGTGTTAGTGTTGAAAAACCACTTTTCGCACTTGTGATAGTGTTGAAAAACCACTTTTTCGCACTTGTGTTGGTGCAGGAAACCACTTTTGCACTTGTATTAGTGTGGAAAAAACACTTTTTGCACTTGTGATAGTGTTGAAAACCACTTTTCGCACTTGTGTTGGTGCAGGAAACCACTTTTGCACTTGTATTAGTGTGGAAAAAACACTTTTTGCACTTGTGATAGCGTTGAAAAACCACTTTTCGCACTTGTGTTAGTGTTGAAAAACCACTTTTCACACTTGTGTTGGTGCAGGAAACCACTTTTGCACTTGTATTAGTGTGGAAAAACCACTTTTCGCACTTGCGTTAGTGTTGAAAAACCACTTTTCGCACTTGTGTTAGTGTTGAAAAACCACTTTTCGCACTTGTGTTAGTGTTGAAAAACCACTTTACGCACTTGTGTTGGTGCAGGAAACCACTTTTGCACTTGTATTAGTGTGGAAAAAAACACTTTTTGCACTTGTGATAGTGTTGAAAAACCACTTTTCGCACTTGTGTTAGTGTTGAAAAACCACTTTTCGCACTTGTGTTGGTGCAGGGAAACCACTTTTTGCACTTGTAGTAGTGTGGAAAAACCACTTTTCGCACTTGTGTTAGTGTTGAAAAACCACTTTTCGCACTTGTGTTAGTGTTGAAAAACACTTTTCACACTTGTGTTAGTGTTGAAAAACCACTTTTCGCACTTGTGTTGGTGCAGGAAACCACTTTTGCACTTGTATTAGTGTGGAAAAACCACTTTTCGCACTTATGTTAGTGTTGAAAAACCACTTTTCGCACTTGTTTTAGTGTTGAAAAACCACTTTTCGCACTTGTGTTAGTGTTGAAAAACCACTTTTCGCACTTGTGTTGGTGCAGGAAACCACTTTTGCACTTGTATTAGTGTGGAAAAAACACTTTTTGCACTTGTGATAGTGTTGAAAAACCACTTTTCGCACTTGTGTTAGTGTTGAAAAACCACTTTTCGCACTTGTGTTGGTGCAGGAAACCACTTTTGCACTTGTATTAGTGTGGAAAAACCACTTTTCGCACTTGTGTTAGTGTGGAAAAACCACTTTTCGCACTTGTGTTAGTGTTGAAAAACCACTTTTCGCACTTGTGTTGGTGCAGGAAACCACTTTTGCACTTGTATTAGTGTGGAAAAAACACTTTTTGCACTTGTGATAGTGTTGAAAAACCACTTTTCGCACCTGTGTTAGTGTTGAAAAACCACTTTTCGCACTTGTGTTGGTGCAGGAAACCACTTTTGCACTTGTATTAGTGTGGAAAAACCACTTTTCGCACTTGTGTTAGTGTTGAAAAACCACTTTTCGCACTTGTGTTAGTGTTGAGAAACCACTTTTCGCACTTGTGTTAGTGTTGAAAAACCACTTTTCGCACTTGTGTTGGTGCAGGAAACCATTTTTGCACTTGTATTAGTGTGGAAAAACCACTTTTTGCACTTGGAATAGTGTTGAAAAACCACTTTTCGCACTTGTGTTAGTGTTGAAAAACCACTTTTCACACTTGTGTTGGTGCAGGAAACCACTTTTGCACTTATATTAGTGTGGAAAAACCACTTTTCGCACTTGTGTTAGTGTTGAAAAACCACTTTTCGCACTTGTGTTGGTGCAGGAAACCACTTTTGCACTTGTATTAGTGTGGAAAAAACACTTTTTGCACTTGTGATAGTGTTGAAAAACCACTTTTCGCACCTGTGTTAGTGTTGAAAAACCACTTTTCGCACTTGTGTTGGTGCAGGAAACCACTTTTGCACTTGTATTAGTGTGGAAAAACCACTTTTCGCACTTGTGTTAGTGTTGAAAAACCACTTTTCGCACTTGTGTTAGTGTTGAGAAACCACTTTTCGCACTTGTGTTAGTGTTGAAAAACCACTTTTCGCACTTGTGTTGGTGCAGGAAACCACTTTTGCACTTGTATTAGTGTGGAAAAACCACTTTTTGCACTTGTGATAGTGTTGAAAAACCACTTTTCGCACTTGTGTTAGTGTTGAAAAACCACTTTTCGCACTTGTGTTGGTGCAGGAAACCACTTTTGCACTTGTATTAGTGTGGAAAAACCACTTTTCGCACTTGTGTTAGTGTTGAAAAACAACTTTTCGCACTTGTGTTAGTGTTGAAAAACCACTTTTCGCACTTGTGTTAGTGTTGAAAAACCACTTTTCGCACTTGTGATAGTGTTGAAAAACCACTTTTCGCAATTGTGTTGGTGCAGGAAACCACTTTTGCACTTGTATTAGTGTGGAAAAAACACTTTTCGCACTTGTGTTAGTGTTGAAAAACCACTTTTCGCACTTGTGTTGGTGCAGGAAACCACTTTTGCACTTGTAGTAGTGTGGAAAAACCACTTTGCGCACTTGTGTTAGTGTTGAAAAACCACTTTTTGCACTTGTGTTAGTGTTGAAAAACCACTTTTCGCACTTGTGTTGGTGCAGGAAACCACTTTTGCACTTGTAGTAGAGTGGAAAAACCACTTTTCGCACTTGTGTTAGTGTTGAAAAACCACTTTTCGCACTTGTGTTAGTGTTGAAAAACCACTTTTCGCACTTGTGTTAGTGTTGAAAAACCACTTTTCGCACTTGTGTTGGTGCAGGAAACCACTTTTGCACTTGCATTAGTGTGGAAAAACCACTTTTCGCACTTGTGTTAGTGTTGAAAAACCACTTTTCGCACTTGTGTTAGTGTTGAAAATGCACTTTTCGCACTTGTGTTGGTGCAGGAAACCACTTTTGCACTTGTATTAGTGTGGAAAAAACACTTTTTGCACTTGTGATAGTGTTGAAAAACCACTTTTCGCACTTGTGTTAGTGTTGAAAAACCACTTTTCGCACTTGTGATAGTGTTGAAAAACCACTTTTCGCACTTGTGTTGGTGCAGGAAACCACTTTTGCACTTGTATTAGTGTGGAAAAAACACTTTTTGCACTTGTGATAGTGTTGAAAACCACTTTTCGCACTTGTGTTGGTGCAGGAAACCACTTTTGCACTTGTATTAGTGTGGAAAAAACACTTTTTGCACTTGTGATAGCGTTGAAAAACCACTTTTCGCACTTGTGTTAGTGTTGAAAAACCACTTTTCACACTTGTGTTGGTGCAGGAAACCACTTTTGCACTTGTATTAGTGTGGAAAAACCACTTTTCGCACTTGCGTTAGTGTTGAAAAACCACTTTTCGCACTTGTGTTAGTGTTGAAAAACCACTTTTCGCACTTGTGTTAGTGTTGAAAAACCACTTTTCGCACTTGTGTTGGTGCAGGAAACCACTTTTGCACTTGTATTAGTGTGGAAAAAACACTTTTTGCACTTGTGATAGTGTTGAAAAACCACTTTTCGCACTTGTGTTAGTGTTGAAAAACCACTTTTCGCACTTGTGTTGGTGCAGGAAACCACTTTTGCACTTGTAGTAGTGTGGAAAAACCACTTTTCGCACTTGTGTTAGTGTTGAAAAACCACTTTTCGCACTTGTGTTAGTGTTGAAAAACCACTTTTCACACTTGTGTTAGTGTTGAAAAACCACTTTTCGCACTTGTGTTGGTGCAGGAAACCACTTTTGCACTTGTATTAGTGTGGAAAAACCACTTTTCGCACTTATGTTAGTGTTGAAAAACCACTTTTCGCACTTGTTTTAGTGTTGAAAAACCACTTTTCGCACTTGTGTTAGTGTTGAAAAACCACTTTTCGCACTTGTGTTGGTGCAGGAAACCACTTTTGCACTTGTATTAGTGTGGAAAAAACACTTTTTGCACTTGTGATAGTGTTGAAAAACCACTTTTCGCACTTGTGTTAGTGTTGAAAAACCACTTTTCGCACTTGTGTTGGTGCAGGAAACCACTTTTGCACTTGTATTAGTGTGGAAAAACCACTTTTCGCACTTGTGTTAGTGTGGAAAAACCACTTTTCGCACTTGTGTTAGTGTTGAAAAACCACTTTTCGCACTTGTGTTGGTGCAGGAAACCACTTTTGCACTTGTATTAGTGTGGAAAAAACACTTTTTGCACTTGTGATAGTGTTGAAAAACCACTTTTCGCACCTGTGTTAGTGTTGAAAAACCACTTTTCGCACTTGTGTTGGTGCAGGAAACCACTTTTGCACTTGTATTAGTGTGGAAAAACCACTTTTCGCACTTGTGTTAGTGTTGAAAAACCACTTTTCGCACTTGTGTTAGTGTTGAGAAACCACTTTTCGCACTTGTGTTAGTGTTGAAAAACCACTTTTCGCACTTGTGTTGGTGCAGGAAACCATTTTTGCACTTGTATTAGTGTGGAAAAACCACTTTTTGCACTTGGAATAGTGTTGAAAAACCACTTTTCGCACTTGTGTTAGTGTTGAAAAACCACTTTTCGCACTTATGTTGGTGCAGGAAACCACTTTTGCACTAGTATTAGTGTGGAAAAACCACTTTTCGCACTTGTGTTAGTGTTGAAAAACCACTTTTCGCACTTGTGTTAGTGTTGAAAAACCACTTTTCGCACTTGTGTTGGTGCAGGAAACCACTTTTGCACTTGTATTAGTGTGGAAAAACCACTTTTCGCACTTGTGATAGTGTTGAAAAACCACTTTTCGCACTTGTGTTAGTGTTGAAAAACCACTTTTCGCACTTGTGTTGGTGCAGGAAACCAGTTTTGCACTTGTAATAGTGTGGAAAAACCACTTTTCGCACTTGTGTTAGTGTTGAAAAACCACTTTTCGCACTTGTGTTAGTGTTGAAAAACCACTTTTTGCACTTGTGTTAGTGTTGAAAAACCACTTTTCGCACTTGTGTTGGTGCAGGAAACCACTTTTGCACTTGTATTAGTGTGGAAAAAACACTTTTTGCACTTGTGATAGTGTTGAAAAACCACTTTTCGCACTTGTGTTAGTGTTGAAAAACCACTTTTCGCACTTGTGATAGTGTTGAAAAACCACTTTTCGCAATTGTGTTGGTGCAGGAAACCACTTTTGCACTTGTATTAGTGTGGAAAAAACACTTTTTGCACTTGTGATAGTGTTGCAAAACCACTTTTTGCACTTGTGTTAGTGTTGAAAAACCACTTTTTGCACTTGTGTTAGTGTTGAAAAACCACTTTTCGCACTTGTGTTGGTGCAGGAAACCACTTTTGCACTTGTATTAGTGTGGAAAAACCACTTTTTGCACTTGTGTTAGTGTTGAAAAACCACTTTTCGCACTTGTGTTAGTGTTGAAAAACCACTTTTCGCACTTGTGTTGTTGCAGGAAACCACTTTTGCACTTGTATTAGTGTGGAAAAAACACTTTTTGCACTTGTGATAGTGTTGAAAAACCACTTTTCGCACTTGTGTTAGTGTTGAAAAACCACTTTTCGCACTTGTGTTGGTGCAGGAAACCACTTTTGCACTTGTATTAGTGTGGAAAAACCACTTTTCGCACTTGTGTTAGTGTTGAAAAACAACTTTTCGCACTTGTGTTAGTGTTGAAAAACCACTTTTCGCACTTGTGTTAGTGTTGAAAAACCACTTTTCGCACTTGTGATAGTGTTGAAAAACCACTTTTCGCAATTGTGTTGGTGCAGGAAACCACTTTTGCACTTGTATTAGTGTGGAAAAAACACTTTTTGCACTTGTGTTAGTGTTGAAAAACCACTTTTCGCACTTGTGTTAGTGTTGAAAAACCACTTTTCGCACTTGTGTTAGTGTTGAAAAACCACTTTTCGCACTTGTGTTGTTGCAGGAAACCACTTTTGCACTTGTATTAGTGTGGAAAAAACACTTTTTGCACTTGTGATAGTGTTGAAAAACCACTTTTCGCACTTGTGTTAGTGTTGAAAAACCACTTTTCGCACTTGTGTTGGTGCAGGAAACCACTTTTGCACTTGTATTAGTGTGGAAAAACCACTTTTCGCACTTGTGTTAGTGTTGAAAAACAACTTTTCGCACTTGTGTTAGTGTTGAAAAACCACTTTTCGCACTTGTGTTAGTGTTGAAAAAGCACTTTTCGCACTTGTGATAGTGTTGAAAAACCACTTTTCGCAATTGTGTTGGTGCAGGAAACCACTTTTGCACTTGTATTAGTGTGGAAAAAACACTTTTCGCACTTGTGTTAGTGTTGAAAAACCACTTTTCGCACTTGTGTTAGTGTTGAAAAACCACTTTTCGCACTTGTGTTAGTGTTGAAAAACCACTTTTCGCACTTGTGTTGGTGCAGGAAACCACTTTTGCACTTGTATTAGTGTGAAAAAAACACTTTTTGCACTTGTGATAGTGTTGAAAAACCACTTTTCGCACTTGTGTTAGTGTTGAAAAACCACTTTTCGCACTTGTGTTGGTGCAGGAAACCACTTTTGCACTTGTAGTAGTGTGGAAAAACCACTTTGCGCACTTGTGTTAGTGTTGAAAAACCACTTTTTGCACTTGTGTTAGTGTTGAAAAACCACTTTTCGCACTTGTGTTGGTGCAGGAAACCACTTTTGCACTTGTAGTAGAGTGGAAAAACCACTTTTCGCACTTGTGTTAGTGTTGAAAAACCACTTTTCGCACTTGTGTTAGTGTTGAAAAACCACTTTTCGCACTTGTGTTAGTGTTGAAAAACCACTTTTCGCACTTGTGTTGGTGCAGGAAACCACTTTTGCACTTGTATTAGTGTGGAAAAACCACTTTTCGCACTTGTGTTAGTGTTGAAAAACCACTTTTCGCACTTGTGTTAGTGTTGAAAATGCACTTTTCGCACTTGTGTTGGTGCAGGAAACCACTTTTGCACTTGTATTAGTGTGGAAAAAACACTTTTTGCACTTGTGATAGTGTTGAAAAACCACTTTTCGCACTTGTGTTAGTGTTGAAAAACCACTTTTCGCACTTGTGATAGTGTTGAAAAACCACTTTTCGCACTTGTGTTGGTGCAGGAAACCACTTTTGCACTTGTATTAGTGTGGAAAAAACACTTTTGCACTTGTGATAGCGTTGAAAAACCACTTTTCGCACTTGTGTTGGTGCAGGAAACCACTTTTGCACTTGTATTAGTGTGGAAAAAACACTTTTTGCACTTGTGATAGCGTTGAAAAACCACTTTTCGCACTTGTGTTAGTGTTGAAAAACCACTTTTCACACTTGTGTTGGTGCAGGAAACCACTTTTGCACTTGTATTAGTGTGGAAAAACCACTTTTCGCACTTGTGTTAGTGTTGAAAAACCACTTTTCGCACTTGTGTTAGTGTTGAAAAACCACTTTTCGCACTTGTGTTAGTGTTGAAAAACCACTTTTCGCACTTGTGTTGGTGCAGGAAACCACTTTTGCACTTGTATTAGTGTGGAAAAAACACTTTTTGCACTTGTGATAGTGTTGAAAAACCACTTTTCGCACTTGTGTTAGTGTTGAAAAACCACTTTTCGCACTTGTGTTGGTGCAGGAAACCACTTTTGCACTTGTAGTAGTGTGGAAAAACCACTTTTCACACTTGTGTTAGTGTTGAAAAACCACTTTTCGCACTTCTGTTAGTGTTGAAAAACCACTTTTCACACTTGTGTTAGTGTTGAAAAACCACTTTTCGCACTTGTGTTGGTGCAGGAAACCACTTTTGCACTTGTATTAGTGTGGAAAAACCACTTTTCGCACTTATGTTAGTGTTGAAAAACCACTTTTCGCACTTGTGTTAGTGTTGAAAAACCACTTTTCGCACTTGTGTTAGTGTTGAAAAACCACTTTTCGCACTTGTGTTGGTGCAGGAAACCACTTTTGCACTTGTATTAGTGTGGAAAAAACACTTTTTGCACTTGTGATAGTGTTGAAAAACCACTTTTCGCACTTGTGTTAGTGTTGAAAAACCACTTTTCGCACTTGTGTTGGTGCAGGAAACCACTTTTGCACTTGTATTAGTGTGGAAAAACCACTTTTCGCACTTGTGTTAGTGTGGAAAAACCACTTTTCGCACTTGTGTTAGTGTTGAAAAACCACTTTTCGCACTTGTGTTGGTGCAGGAAACCACTTTTGCACTTGTATTAGTGTGGAAAAAACACTTTTTGCACTTGTGATAGTGTTGAAAAACCACTTTTCGCACCTGTGTTAGTGTTGAAAAACCACTTTTCGCACTTGTGTTGGTGCAGGAAACCACTTTTGCACTTGTATTAGTGTGGAAAAACCACTTTTCGCACTTGTGTTAGTGTTGAAAAACCACTTTTCGCACTTGTGTTAGTGTTGAGAAACCACTTTTCGCACTTGTGTTAGTGTTGAAAAACCACTTTTCGCACTTGTGTTGGTGCAGGAAACCACTTTTGCACTTGTATTAGTGTGGAAAAACCACTTTTTGCACTTGTGATAGTGTTGAAAAACCACTTTTCGCACTTGTGTTAGTGTTGAAAAACCACTTTTCGCACTTGTGTTGGTGCAGGAAACCACTTTTGCACTTGTATTAGTGTGGAAAAACCACTTTTCGCACTTGTGTTAGTGTTGAAAAACAACTTTTCGCACTTGTGTTAGTGTTGAAAAACCACTTTTCGCACTTGTGTTAGTGTTGAAAAACCACTTTTCGCACTTGTGATAGTGTTGAAAAACCACTTTTCGCAATTGTGTTGGTGCAGGAAACCACTTTTGCACTTGTATTAGTGTGGAAAAAACACTTTTCGCACTTGTGTTAGTGTTGAAAAACCACTTTTCGCACTTGTGTTGGTGCAGGAAACCACTTTTGCACTTGTAGTAGTGTGGAAAAACCACTTTGCGCACTTGTGTTAGTGTTGAAAAACCACTTTTTGCACTTGTGTTAGTGTTGAAAAACCACTTTTCGCACTTGTGTTGGTGCAGGAAACCACTTTTGCACTTGTAGTAGAGTGGAAAAACCACTTTTCGCACTTGTGTTAGTGTTGAAAAACCACTTTTCGCACTTGTGTTAGTGTTGAAAAACCACTTTTCGCACTTGTGTTAGTGTTGAAAAACCACTTTTCGCACTTGTGTTGGTGCAGGAAACCACTTTTGCACTTGCATTAGTGTGGAAAAACCACTTTTCGCACTTGTGTTAGTGTTGAAAAACCACTTTTCGCACTTGTGTTAGTGTTGAAAATGCACTTTTCGCACTTGTGTTGGTGCAGGAAACCACTTTTGCACTTGTATTAGTGTGGAAAAAACACTTTTTGCACTTGTGATAGTGTTGAAAAACCACTTTTCGCACTTGTGTTAGTGTTGAAAAACCACTTTTCGCACTTGTGATAGTGTTGAAAAACCACTTTTCGCACTTGTGTTGGTGCAGGAAACCACTTTTGCACTTGTATTAGTGTGGAAAAAACACTTTTTGCACTTGTGATAGTGTTGAAAAACCACTTTTCGCACTTGTGTTGGTGCAGGAAACCACTTTTGCACTTGTATTAGTGTGGAAAAAACACTTTTTGCACTTGTGATAGCGTTGAAAAACCACTTTTCGCACTTGTGTTAGTGTTGAAAAACCACTTTTCACACTTGTGTTGGTGCAGGAAACCACTTTTGCACTTGTATTAGTGTGGAAAAACCACTTTTCGCACTTGCGTTAGTGTTGAAAAACCACTTTTCGCACTTGTGTTAGTGTTGAAAAACCACTTTTCGCACTTGTGTTAGTGTTGAAAAACCACTTTTCGCACTTGTGTTGGTGCAGGAAACCACTTTTGCACTTGTATTAGTGTGGAAAAAACACTTTTTGCACTTGTGATAGTGTTGAAAAACCACTTTTCGCACTTGTGTTAGTGTTGAAAAACCACTTTTCGCACTTGTGTTGGTGCAGGAAACCACTTTTGCACTTGTAGTAGTGTGGAAAAACCACTTTTCGCACTTGTGTTAGTGTTGAAAAACCACTTTTCGCACTTGTGTTAGTGTTGAAAAACCACTTTTCACACTTGTGTTAGTGTTGAAAAACCACTTTTCGCACTTGTGTTGGTGCAGGAAACCACTTTTGCACTTGTATTAGTGTGGAAAAACCACTTTTCGCACTTATGTTAGTGTTGAAAAACCACTTTTCGCACTTGTGTTAGTGTTGAAAAACCACTTTTCGCACTTGTGTTAGTGTTGAAAAACCACTTTTCGCACTTGTGTTGGTGCAGGAAACCACTTTTGCACTTGTATTAGTGTGGAAAAAACACTTTTTGCACTTGTGATAGTGTTGAAAAACCACTTTTCGCACTTGTGTTAGTGTTGAAAAACCACTTTTCGCACTTGTGTTGGTGCAGGAAACCACTTTTGCACTTGTATTAGTGTGGAAAAACCACTTTTCGCACTTGTGTTAGTGTGGAAAAACCACTTTTCGCACTTGTGTTAGTGTTGAAAAACCACTTTTCGCAC
The DNA here is from genome assembly GCF_964187855.1 of Myxine glutinosa. NCBI lineage: Eukaryota > Metazoa > Chordata > Myxini > Myxiniformes > Myxinidae > Myxine > Myxine glutinosa. The sequence goes on along the minus strand of NW_027616846.1, from coordinate 157,964 downwards.
TTGTGTTGGTGCAGGAAACCACTTTTGCACTTGTATTAGTGTGGAAAAAACACTTTTTGCACTTGTGATAGTGTTGAAAAACCACTTTTCGCACCTGTGTTAGTGTTGAAAAACCACTTTTCGCACTTGTGTTGGTGCAGGAAACCACTTTTGCACTTGTATTAGTGTGGAAAAACCACTTTTCGCACTTGTGTTAGTGTTGAAAAACCACTTTTCGCACTTGTGTTAGTGTTGAGAAACCACTTTTCGCACTTGTGTTAGTGTTGAAAAACCACTTTTCGCACTTGTGTTGGTGCAGGAAACCATTTTTGCACTTGTATTAGTGTGGAAAAACCACTTTTTGCACTTGGAATAGTGTTGAAAAACCACTTTTCGCACTTGTGTTAGTGTTGAAAAACCACTTTTCGCACTTATGTTGGTGCAGGAAACCACTTTTGCACTAGTATTAGTGTGGAAAAACCACTTTTCGCACTTGTGTTAGTGTTGAAAAACCACTTTTCGCACTTGTGTTAGTGTTGAAAAACCACTTTTCGCACTTGTGTTGGTGCAGGAAACCACTTTTGCACTTGTATTAGTGTGGAAAAACCACTTTTCGCACTTGTGATAGTGTTGAAAAACCACTTTTCGCACTTGTGTTAGTGTTGAAAAACCACTTTTCGCACTTGTGTTGGTGCAGGAAACCAGTTTTGCACTTGTAATAGTGTGGAAAAACCACTTTTCGCACTTGTGTTAGTGTTGAAAAACCACTTTTCGCACTTGTGTTAGTGTTGAAAAACCACTTTTTGCACTTGTGTTAGTGTTGAAAAACCACTTTTCGCACTTGTGTTGGTGCAGGAAACCACTTTTGCACTTGTATTAGTGTGGAAAAAACACTTTTTGCACTTGTGATAGTGTTGAAAAACCACTTTTCGCACTTGTGTTAGTGTTGAAAAACCACTTTTCGCACTTGTGATAGTGTTGAAAAACCACTTTTCGCAATTGTGTTGGTGCAGGAAACCACTTTTGCACTTGTATTAGTGTGGAAAAAACACTTTTTGCACTTGTGATAGTGTTGCAAAACCACTTTTTGCACTTGTGTTAGTGTTGAAAAACCACTTTTCGCACTTGTGTTAGTGTTGAAAAACCACTTTTCGCACTTGTGTTGGTGCAGGAAACCACTTTTGCACTTGTATTAGTGTGGAAAAACCACTTTTTGCACTTGTGTTAGTGTTGAAAAACCACTTTTCGCACTTGTGTTAGTGTTGAAAAACCACTTTTCGCACTTGTGTTGTTGCAGGAAACCACTTTTGCACTTGTATTAGTGTGGAAAAAACACTTTTTGCACTTGTGATAGTGTTGAAAAACCACTTTTCGCACTTGTGTTAGTGTTGAAAAACCACTTTTCGCACTTGTGTTGGTGCAGGAAACCACTTTTGCACTTGTATTAGTGTGGAAAAACCACTTTTCGCACTTGTGTTAGTGTTGAAAAACAACTTTTCGCACTTGTGTTAGTGTTGAAAAACCACTTTTCGCACTTGTGTTAGTGTTGAAAAACCACTTTTCGCACTTGTGATAGTGTTGAAAAACCACTTTTCGCAATTGTGTTGGTGCAGGAAACCACTTTTGCACTTGTATTAGTGTGGAAAAAACACTTTTTGCACTTGTGTTAGTGTTGAAAAACCACTTTTCGCACTTGTGTTAGTGTTGAAAAACCACTTTTCGCACTTGTGTTAGTGTTGAAAAACCACTTTTCGCACTTGTGTTGGTGCAGGAAACCACTTTTGCACTTGTATTAGTGTGAAAAAAACACTTTTTGCACTTGTGATAGTGTTGAAAAACCACTTTTCGCACTTGTTTTAGTGTTGAAAAACCACTTTTCGCACTTGTGTTGGTGCAGGAAACCACTTTTGCACTTGTAGTAGTGTGGAAAAACCACTTTGCGCACTTGTGTTAGTGTTGAAAAACCACTTTTTGCACTTGTGTTAGTGTTGAAAAACCACTTTTCGCACTTGTGTTGGTGCAGGAAACCACTTTTGCACTTGTAGTAGAGTGGAAAAACCACTTTTCGCACTTGTGTTAGTGTTGAAAAACCACTTTTCGCACTTGTGTTAGTGTTGAAAAACCACTTTTCGCACTTGTGTTAGTGTTGAAAAACCACTTTTCGCACTTGTGTTGGTGCAGGAAACCACTTTTGCACTTGTATTAGTGTGGAAAAACCACTTTTCGCACTTGTGTTAGTGTTGAAAAACCACTTTTCGCACTTGTGTTAGTGTTGAAAATGCACTTTTCGCACTTGTGTTGGTGCAGGAAACCACTTTTGCACTTGTATTAGTGTGGAAAAAACACTTTTTGCACTTGTGATAGTGTTGAAAAACCACTTTTCGCACTTGTGTTAGTGTTGAAAAACCACTTTTCGCACTTGTGATAGTGTTGAAAAACCACTTTTCGCACTTGTGTTGGTGCAGGAAACCACTTTTGCACTTGTATTAGTGTGGAAAAAACACTTTTTGCACTTGTGATAGCGTTGAAAAACCACTTTTCGCACTTGTGTTGGTGCAGGAAACCACTTTTGCACTTGTATTAGTGTGGAAAAAACACTTTTTGCACTTGTGATAGCGTTGAAAAACCACTTTTCGCACTTGTGTTAGTGTTGAAAAACCACTTTTCACACTTGTGTTGGTGCAGGAAACCACTTTTGCACTTGTATTAGTGTGGAAAAACCACTTTTCGCACTTGTGTTAGTGTTGAAAAACCACTTTTCGCACTTGTGTTAGTGTTGAAAAACCACTTTTCGCACTTGTGTTAGTGTTGAAAAACCACTTTTCGCACTTGTGTTGGTGCAGGAAACCACTTTTGCACTTGTATTAGTGTGGAAAAAACACTTTTTGCACTTGTGATAGTGTTGAAAAACCACTTTTCGCACTTGTGTTAGTGTTGAAAAACCACTTTTCGCACTTGTGTTGGTGCAGGAAACCACTTTTGCACTTGTAGTAGTGTGGAAAAACCACTTTTCACACTTGTGTTAGTGTTGAAAAACCACTTTTCGCACTTCTGTTAGTGTTGAAAAACCACTTTTCACACTTGTGTTAGTGTTGAAAAACCACTTTTCGCACTTGTGTTGGTGCAGGAAACCACTTTTGCACTTGTATTAGTGTGGAAAAACCACTTTTCGCACTTATGTTAGTGTTGAAAAACCACTTTTCGCACTTGTGTTAGTGTTGAAAAACCACTTTTCGCAATTGTGTTAGTGTTGAAAAACCACTTTTCGCACTTGTGTTGGTGCAGGAAACCACTTTTGCACTTGTATTAGTGTGGAAAAAACACTTTTTGCACTTGTGATAGTGTTGAAAAACCACTTTTCGCACTTGTGTTAGTGTTGAAAAACCACTTTTCGCACTTGTGTTGGTGCAGGAAACCACTTTTGCACTTGTATTAGTGTGGAAAAACCACTTTTCGCACTTGTGTTAGTGTGGAAAAACCACTTTTCGCACTTGTGTTAGTGTTGAAAAACCACTTTTCGCACTTGTGTTGGTGCAGGAAACCACTTTTGCACTTGTATTAGTGTGGAAAAAACACTTTTTGCACTTGTGATAGTGTTGAAAAACCACTTTTCGCACCTGTGTTAGTGTTGAAAAACCACTTTTCGCACTTGTGTTGGTGCAGGAAACCACTTTTGCACTTGTATTAGTGTGGAAAAACCACTTTTCGCACTTGTGTTAGTGTTGAAAAACCACTTTTCGCACTTGTGTTAGTGTTGAGAAACCACTTTTCGCACTTGTGTTAGTGTTGAAAAACCACTTTTCGCACTTGTGTTGGTGCAGGAAACCATTTTTGCACTTGTATTAGTGTGGAAAAACCACTTTTTGCACTTGGAATAGTGTTGAAAAACCACTTTTCGCACTTGTGTTAGTGTTGAAAAACCACTTTTCGCACTTATGTTGGTGCAGGAAACCACTTTTGCACTAGTATTAGTGTGGAAAAACCACTTTTCGCACTTGTGTTAGTGTTGAAAAACCACTTTTCGCACTTGTGTTAGTGTTGAAAAACCACTTTTCGCACTTGTGTTGGTGCAGGAAACCACTTTTGCACTTGTATTAGTGTGGAAAAACCACTTTTCGCACTTGTGATAGTGTTGAAAAACCACTTTTCGCACTTGTGTTAGTGTTGAAAAACCACTTTTCGCACTTGTGTTGGTGCAGGAAACCAGTTTTGCACTTGTAATAGTGTGGAAAAACCACTTTTCGCACTTGTGTTAGTGTTGAAAAACCACTTTTCGCACTTGTGTTAGTGTTGAAAAACCACTTTTTGCACTTGTGTTAGTGTTGAAAAACCACTTTTCGCACTTGTGTTGGTGCAGGAAACCACTTTTGCACTTGTATTAGTGTGGAAAAAACACTTTTTGCACTTGTGATAGTGTTGAAAAACCACTTTTCGCACTTGTGTTAGTGTTGAAAAACCACTTTTCGCACTTGTGATAGTGTTGAAAAACCACTTTTCGCAATTGTGTTGGTGCAGGAAACCACTTTTGCACTTGTTTTAGTGTGGAAAAAACACTTTTTGCACTTGTGATAGTGTTGCAAAACCACTTTTTGCACTTGTGTTAGTGTTGAAAAACCACTTTTCGCACTTGTGTTAGTGTTGAAAAACCACTTTTCGCACTTGTGTTGGTGCAGGAAACCACTTTTGCACTTGTATTAGTGTGGAAAAACCACTTTTTGCACTTGTGTTAGTGTTGAAAAACCACTTTTCGCACTTGTGTTAGTGTTGAAAAACCACTTTTCGCACTTGTGTTGTTGCAGGAAACCACTTTTGCACTTGTATTAGTGTGGAAAAAACACTTTTTGCACTTGTGATAGTGTTGAAAAACCACTTTTCGCACTTGTGTTAGTGTTGAAAAACCACTTTTCGCACTTGTGTTGGTGCAGGAAACCACTTTTGCACTTGTATTAGTGTGGAAAAACCACTTTTCGCACTTGTGTTAGTGTTGAAAAACAACTTTTCGCACTTGTGTTAGTGTTGAAAAACCACTTTTCGCACTTGTGTTAGTGTTGAAAAACCACTTTTCGCACTTGTGATAGTGTTGAAAAACCACTTTTCGCAATTGTGTTGGTGCAGGAAACCACTTTTGCACTTGTATTAGTGTGGAAAATACACTTTTTGCACTTGTGTTAGTGTTGAAAAACCACTTTTCGCACTTGTGTTAGTGTTGAAAAACCACTTTTCGCACTTGTGTTAGTGTTGAAAAACCACTTTTCGCACTTGTGTTGGTGCAGGAAACCACTTTTGCACTTGTATTAGTGTGAAAAAAACACTTTTTGCACTTGTGATAGTGTTGAAAAACCACTTTTCGCACTTGTGTTAGTGTTGAAAAACCACTTTTCGCACTTGTGTTGGTGCAGGAAACCACTTTTGCACTTGTAGTAGTGTGGAAAAACCACTTTGCGCACTTGTGTTAGTGTTGAAAAACCACTTTTTGCACTTGTGTTAGTGTTGAAAAACCACTTTTCGCACTTGTGTTGGTGCAGGAAACCACTTTTGCACTTGTAGTAGAGTGGAAAAACCACTTTTCGCACTTGTGTTAGTGTTGAAAAACCACTTTTCGCACTTGTGTTAGTGTTGAAAAACCACTTTTCGCACTTGTGTTAGTGTTGAAAAACCACTTTTCGCACTTGTGTTGGTGCAGTAAACCACTTTTGCACTTGTATTAGTGTGGAAAAACCACTTTTCGCACTTGTGTTAGTGTTGAAAAACCACTTTTCGCACTTGTGTTAGTGTTGAAAATGCACTTTTCGCACTTGTGTTGGTGCAGGAAACCACTTTTGCACTTGTATTAGTGTGGAAAAAACACTTTTTGCATTTGTGATAGTGTTGAAAAACCACTTTTCGCACTTGTGTTAGTGTTGAAAAACCACTTTTCGCACTTGTGATAGTGTTGAAAAACCACTTTTCGCACTTGTGTTGGTGCAGGAAACCACTTTTGCACTTGTATTAGTGTGGAAAAAACACTTTTTGCACTTGTGATAGCGTTGAAAAACCACTTTTCGCACTTGTGTTGGTGCAGGAAACCACTTTTGCACTTGTATTAGTGTGGAAAAAACACTTTTTGCACTTGTGATAGCGTTGAAAAACCACTTTTCGCACTTGTGTTAGTGTTGAAAAACCACTTTTCACACTTGTGTTGGTGCAGGAAACCACTTTTGCACTTGTATTAGTGTGGAAAAACCACTTTTCGCACTTGTGTTAGTGTTGAAAAACCACTTTTCGCACTTGTGTTAGTGTTGAAAAACCACTTTTCGCACTTGTGTTAGTGTTGAAAAACCACTTTTCGCACTTGTGTTGGTGCAGGAAACCACTTTTGCACTTGTATTAGTGTGGAAAAAACACTTTTTGCACTTGTGATAGTGTTGAAAAACCACTTTTCGCACTTGTGTTAGTGTTGAAAAACCACTTTTCGCACTTGTGTTGGTGCAGGAAACCACTTTTGCACTTGTAGTAGTGTGGAAAAACCACTTTTCACACTTGTGTTAGTGTTGAAAAACCACTTTTCGCACTTCTGTTAGTGTTGAAAAACCACTTTTCACACTTGTGTTAGTGTTGAAAAACCACTTTTCGCACTTGTGTTGGTGCAGGAAACCACTTTTGCACTTGTATTAGTGTGGAAAAACCACTTTTCGCACTTATGTTAGTGTTGAAAAACCACTTTTCGCACTTGTGTTAGTGTTGAAAAACCACTTTTCGCACTTGTGTTAGTGTTGAAAAACCACTTTTCGCACTTGTGTTGGTGCAGGAAACCACTTTTGCACTTGTATTAGTGTGGAAAAAACACTTTTTGCACTTGTGATAGTGTTGAAAAACCACTTTTCGCACTTGTGTTAGTGTTGAAAAACCACTTTTCGCACTTGTGTTGGTGCAGGAAACCACTTTTGCACTTGTATTAGTGTGGAAAAACCACTTTTCGCACTTGTGTTAGTGTGGAAAAACCACTTTTCGCACTTGTGTTAGTGTTGAAAAACCACTTTTCGCACTTGTGTTGGTGCAGGAAACCACTTTTGCACTTGTATTAGTGTGGAAAAAACACTTTTTGCACTTGTGATAGTGTTGAAAAACCACTTTTCGCACCTGTGTTAGTGTTGAAAAACCACTTTTCGCACTTGTGTTGGTGCAGGAAACCACTTTTGCACTTGTATTAGTGTGGAAAAACCACTTTTCGCACTTGTGTTAGTGTTGAAAAACCACTTTTCGCACTTGTGTTAGTGTTGAGAAACCACTTTTCGCACTTGTGTTAGTGTTGAAAAACCACTTTTCGCACTTGTGTTGGTGCAGGAAACCACTTTTGCACTTGTATTAGTGTGGAAAAACCACTTTTTGCACTTGTGATAGTGTTGAAAAACCACTTTTCGCACTTGTGTTAGTGTTGAAAAACCACTTTTCGCACTTGTGTTGGTGCAGGAAACCACTTTTGCACTTGTATTAGTGTGGAAAAACCACTTTTCGCACTTGTGTTAGTGTTGAAAAACAACTTTTCGCACTTGTGTTAGTGTTGAAAAACCACTTTTCGCACTTGTGTTAGTGTTGAAAAACCACTTTTCGCACTTGTGATAGTGTTGAAAAACCACTTTTCGCAATTGTGTTGGTGCAGGAAACCACTTTTGCACTTGTATTAGTGTGGAAAAAACACTTTTCGCACTTGTGTTAGTGTTGAAAAACCACTTTTCGCACTTGTGTTGGTGCAGGAAACCACTTTTGCACTTGTAGTAGTGTGGAAAAACCACTTTGCGCACTTGTGTTAGTGTTGAAAAACCACTTTTTGCACTTGTGTTAGTGTTGAAAAACCACTTTTCGCACTTGTGTTGGTGCAGGAAACCACTTTTGCACTTGTAGTAGAGTGGAAAAACCACTTTTCGCACTTGTGTTAGTGTTGAAAAACCACTTTTCGCACTTGTGTTAGTGTTGAAAAACCACTTTTCGCACTTGTGTTAGTGTTGAAAAACCACTTTTCGCACTTGTGTTGGTGCAGGAAACCACTTTTGCACTTGCATTAGTGTGGAAAAACCACTTTTCGCACTTGTGTTAGTGTTGAAAAACCACTTTTCGCACTTGTGTTAGTGTTGAAAATGCACTTTTCGCACTTGTGTTGGTGCAGGAAACCACTTTTGCACTTGTATTAGTGTGGAAAAAACACTTTTTGCACTTGTGATAGTGTTGAAAAACCACTTTTCGCACTTGTGTTAGTGTTGAAAAACCACTTTTCGCACTTGTGATAGTGTTGAAAAACCACTTTTCGCACTTGTGTTGGTGCAGGAAACCACTTTTGCACTTGTATTAGTGTGGAAAAAACACTTTTTGCACTTGTGATAGTGTTGAAAAACCACTTTTCGCACTTGTGTTGGTGCAGGAAACCACTTTTGCACTTGTATTAGTGTGGAAAAAACACTTTTTGCACTTGTGATAGCGTTGAAAAACCACTTTTCGCACTTGTGTTAGTGTTGAAAAACCACTTTTCACACTTGTGTTGGTGCAGGAAACCACTTTTGCACTTGTATTAGTGTGGAAAAACCACTTTTCGCACTTGCGTTAGTGTTGAAAAACCACTTTTCGCACTTGTGTTAGTGTTGAAAAACCACTTTTCGCACTTGTGTTAGTGTTGAAAAACCACTTTTCGCACTTGTGTTGGTGCAGGAAACCACTTTTGCACTTGTATTAGTGTGGAAAAAACACTTTTTGCACTTGTGATAGTGTTGAAAAACCACTTTTCGCACTTGTGTTAGTGTTGAAAAACCACTTTTCGCACTTGTGTTGGTGCAGGAAACCACTTTTGCACTTGTAGTAGTGTGGAAAAACCACTTTTCGCACTTGTGTTAGTGTTGAAAAACCACTTTTCACACTTGTGTTAGTGTTGAAAAACCACTTTTCGCACTTGTGTTGGTGCAGGAAACCACTTTTGCACTTGTATTAGTGTGGAAAAACCACTTTTCGCACTTATGTTAGTGTTGAAAAACCACTTTTCGCACTTGTGTTAGTGTTGAAAAACCACTTTTCGCACTTGTGTTAGTGTTGAAAAACCACTTTTCGCACTTGTGTTGGTGCAGGAAACCACTTTTGCACTTGTATTAGTGTGGAAAAAACACTTTTTGCACTTGTGATAGTGTTGAAAAACCACTTTTCGCACTTGTGTTAGTGTTGAAAAACCACTTTTCGCACTTGTGTTGGTGCAGGAAACCACTTTTGCACTTGTATTAGTGTGGAAAAACCACTTTTCGCACTTGTGTTAGTGTGGAAAAACCACTTTTCGCACTTGTGTTAGTGTTGAAAAACCACTTTTCGCACTTGTGTTGGTGCAGGAAACCACTTTTGCACTTGTATTAGTGTGGAAAAAACACTTTTTGCACTTGTGATAGTGTTGAAAAACCACTTTTCGCACCTGTGTTAGTGTTGAAAAACCACTTTTCGCACTTGTGTTGGTGCAGGAAACCACTTTTGCACTTGTATTGGTGTGGAAAAACCACTTTTTGCACTTGTGTTAGTGTTGAAAAACCACTTTTCGCACTTGTGTTAGTGTTGAGAAACCACTTTTCGCACTTGTGTTAGTGTTGAAAAACCACTTTTCGCACTTGTGTTGGTGCAGGAAACCATTTTAGCACTTGTATTAGTGTGGAAAAACCACTTTTTGCACTTGGAATAGTGTTGAAAAACCACTTTTCGCACTTGTGTTAGTGTTGAAAAACCACTTTTCGCACTTATGTTGGTGCAGGAAACCACTTTTGCACTAGTATTAGTGTGGAAAAACCACTTTTCGCACTTGTGTTAGTGTTGAAAAACCACTTTTCGCACTTGTGTTAGTGTTGAAAAACCACTTTTCGCACTTGTGTTGGTGCAGGAAACCACTTTTGCACTTGTATTAGTGTGGAAAAACCACTTTTCGCACTTGTGATAGTGTTGAAAAACCACTTTTCGCACTTGTGTTAGTGTTGAAAAACCACTTTTCGCACTTGTGTTGGTGCAGGAAACCAGTTTTGCACTTGTAATAGTGTGGAAAAACCACTTTTCGCACTTGTGTTAGTGTTGAAAAACCACTTTTCGCACTTGTGTTAGTGTTGAAAAACCACTTTTTGCACTTGTGTTAGTGTTGAAAAACCACTTTTCGCACTTGTGTTGGTGCAGGAAACCACTTTTGCACTTGTATTAGTGTGGAAAAAACACTTTTTGCACTTGTGATAGTGTTGAAAAACCACTTTTCGCACTTGTGTTAGTGTTGAAAAACCACTTTTCGCACTTGTGATAGTGTTGAAAAACCACTTTTCGCAATTGTGTTGGTGCAGGAAACCACTTTTGCACTTGTATTAGTGTGGAAAAAACACTTTTTGCACTTGTGATAGTGTTGCAAAACCACTTTTTGCACTTGTGTTAGTGTTGAAAAACCACTTTTCGCACTTGTGTTAGTGTTGAAAAACCACTTTTCGCACTTGTGTTGGTGCAGGAAACCACTTTTGCACTTGTATTAGTGTGGAAAAACCACTTTTTGCACTTGTGTTAGTGTTGAAAAACCACTTTTCGCACTTGTGTTAGTGTTGAAAAACCACTTTTCGCACTTGTGTTGTTGCAGGAAACCACTTTTGCACTTGTATTAGTGTGGAAAAAACACTTTTTGCACTTGTGATAGTGTTGAAAAACCACTTTTCGCTCTTGTGTTAGTGTTGAAAAACCACTTTTCGCACTTGTGTTGGTGCAGGAAACCACTTTTGCACTTGTATTAGTGTGGAAAAAACACTTTTCGCACTTGTGTTAGTGTTGAAAAACAACTTTTCGCACTTGTGTTAGTGTTGAAAAACCACTTTTCGCACTTGTGTTAGTGTTGAAAAACCACTTTTCGCACTTGTGATAGTGTTGAAAAACCACTTTTCGCAATTGTGTTGGTGCAGGAAACCACTTTTGCACTTGTATTAGTGTGGAAAAACCACTTTTCGCACTTGTGATAGTGTTGAAAAACCACTTTTCGCACTTGTGTTAGTGTTGAAAAACCACTTTTCGCACTTGTGTTGGTGCAGGAAACCAGTTTTGCACTTGTAATAGTGTGGAAAAACCACTTTTCGCACTTGTGTTAGTGTTGAAAAACCACTTTTCGCACTTGTGTTAGTGTTGAAAAACCACTTTTTGCACTTGTGTTAGTGTTGAAAAACCACTTTTCGCACTTGTGTTGGTGCAGGAAACCACTTTTGCACTTGTATTAGTGTGGAAAAAACACTTTTTGCACTTGTGATAGTGTTGAAAAACCACTTTTCGCACTTGTGTTAGTGTTGAAAAACCACTTTTCGCACTTGTGATAGTGTTGAAAAACCACTTTTCGCAATTGTGTTGGTGCAGGAAACCACTTTTGCACTTGTATTAGTGTGGAAAAAACACTTTTTGCACTTGTGATAGTGTTGCAAAACCACTTTTTGCACTTGTGTTAGTGTTGAAAAACCACTTTTCGCACTTGTGTTAGTGTTGAAAAACCACTTTTCGCACTTGTGTTGGTGCAGGAAACCACTTTTGCACTTGTATTAGTGTGGAAAAACCACTTTTTGCACTTGTGTTAGTGTTGAAAAACCACTTTTCGCACTTGTGTTAGTGTTGAAAAACCACTTTTCGCACTTGTGTTGTTGCAGGAAACCACTTTTGCACTTGTATTAGTGTGGAAAAAACACTTTTTGCACTTGTGATAGTGTTGAAAAACCACTTTTCGCACTTGTGTTAGTGTTGAAAAACCACTTTTCGCACTTGTGTTGGTGCAGGAAACCACTTTTGCACTTGTATTAGTGTGGAAAAACCACTTTTCGCACTTGTGTTAGTGTTGAAAAACAACTTTTCGCACTTGTGTTAGTGTTGAAAAACCACTTTTCGCACTTGTGTTAGTGTTGAAAAACCACTTTTCGCACTTGTGATAGTGTTGAAAAACCACTTTTCGCAATTGTGTTGGTGCAGGAAACCACTTTTGCACTTGTATTAGTGTGGAAAAAACACTTTTTGCACTTGTGTTAGTGTTGAAAAACCACTTTTCGCACTTGTGTTAGTGTTGAAAAACCACTTTTCGCACTTGTGTTAGTGTTGAAAAACCACTTTTCGCACTTGTGTTGGTGCAGGAAACCACTTTTGCACTTGTATTAGTGTGAAAAAAACACTTTTTGCACTTGTGATAGTGTTGAAAAACCACTTTTCGCACTTGTTTTAGTGTTGAAAAACCACTTTTCGCACTTGTGTTGGTGCAGGAAACCACTTTTGCACTTGTAGTAGTGTGGAAAAACCACTTTGCGCACTTGTGTTAGTGTTGAAAAACCACTTTTTGCACTTGTGTTAGTGTTGAAAAACCACTTTTCGCACTTGTGTTGGTGCAGGAAACCACTTTTGCACTTGTAGTAGAGTGGAAAAACCACTTTTCGCACTTGTGTTAGTGTTGAAAAACCACTTTTCGCACTTGTGTTAGTGTTGAAAAACCACTTTTCGCACTTGTGTTAGTGTTGAAAAACCACTTTTCGCACTTGTGTTGGTGCAGGAAACCACTTTTGCACTTGTATTAGTGTGGAAAAACCACTTTTCGCACTTGTGTTAGTGTTGAAAAACCACTTTTCGCACTTGTGTTAGTGTTGAAAATGCACTTTTCGCACCTGTGTTGGTGCAGGAAACCACTTTTGCACTTGTATTAGTGTGGAAAAAACACTTTTTGCACTTGTGATAGTGTTGAAAAACCACTTTTCGCACTTGTGTTAGTGTTGAAAAACCACTTTTCGCACTTGTGATAGTGTTGAAAAACCACTTTTCGCACTTGTGTTGGTGCAGGAAACCACTTTTGCACTTGTATTAGTGTGGAAAAAACACTTTTTGCACTTGTGATAGCGTTGAAAAACCACTTTTCGCACTTGTGTTGGTGCAGGAAACCACTTTTGCACTTGTATTAGTGTGGAAAAAACACTTTTTGCACTTGTGATAGCGTTGAAAAACCACTTTTCGCACTTGTGTTAGTGTTGAAAAACCACTTTTCACACTTGTGTTGGTGCAGGAAACCACTTTTGCACTTGTATTAGTGTGGAAAAACCACTTTTCGCACTTGTGTTAGTGTTGAAAAACCACTTTTCGCACTTGTGTTAGTGTTGAAAAACCACTTTTCGCACTTGTGTTAGTGTTGAAAAACCACTTTTCGCACTTGTGTTGGTGCAGGAAACCACTTTTGCACTTGTATTAGTGTGGAAAAAACACTTTTTGCACTTGTGATAGTGTTGAAAAACCACTTTTCGCACTTGTGTTAGTGTTGAAAAACCACTTTTCGCACTTGTGTTGGTGCAGGAAACCACTTTTGCACTTGTAGTAGTGTGGAAAAACCACTTTTCACACTTGTGTTAGTGTTGAAAAACCACTTTTCGCACTTCTGTTAGTGTTGAAAAACCACTTTTCACACTTGTGTTAGTGTTGAAAAACCACTTTTCGCACTTGTGTTGGTGCAGGAAACCACTTTTGCACTTGTATTAGTGTGGAAAAACCACTTTTCGCACTTATGTTAGTGTTGAAAAACCACTTTTCGCACTTGTGTTAGTGTTGAAAAACCACTTTTCGCAATTGTGTTAGTGTTGAAAAACCACTTTTCGCACTTGTGTTGGTGCAGGAAACCACTTTTGCACTTGTATTAGTGTGGAAAAAACACTTTGTGCACTTGTGATAGTGTTGAAAAACCACTTTTCGCACTTGTGTTAGTGTTGAAAAACCACTTTTCGCACTTGTGTTGGTGCAGGAAACCACTTTTGCACTTGTATTAGTGTGGAAAAACCACTTTTCGCACTTGTGTTAGTGTGGAAAAACCACTTTTCGCACTTGTGTTAGTGTTGAAAAACCACTTTTCGCACTTGTGTTGGTGCAGGAAACCACTTTTGCACTTGTATTAGTGTGGAAAAAACACTTTTTGCACTTGTGATAGTGTTGAAAAACCACTTTTCGCACCTGTGTTAGTGTTGAAAAACCACTTTTCGCACTTGTGTTGGTGCAGGAAACCACTTTTGCACTTGTATTAGTGTGGAAAAACCACTTTTCGCACTTGTGTTAGTGTTGAAAAACCACTTTTCGCACTTGTGTTAGTGTTGAGAAACCACTTTTCGCACTTGTGTTAGTGTTGAAAAACCACTTTTCGCACTTGTGTTGGTGCAGGAAACCATTTTTGCACTTGTATTAGTGTGGAAAAACCACTTTTTGCACTTGGAATAGTGTTGAAAAACCACTTTTCGCACTTGTGTTAGTGTTGAAAAACCACTTTTCGCACTTATGTTGGTGCAGGAAACCACTTTTGCACTAGTATTAGTGTGGAAAAACCACTTTTCGCACTTGTGTTAGTGTTGAAAAACCACTTTTCGCACTTGTGTTAGTGTTGAAAAACCACTTTTCGCACTTGTGTTGGTGCAGGAAACCACTTTTGCACTTGTATTAGTGTGGAAAAACCACTTTTCGCACTTGTGATAGTGTTGAAAAACCACTTTTCGCACTTGTGTTAGTGTTGAAAAACCACTTTTCGCACTTGTGTTGGTGCAGGAAACCAGTTTTGCACTTGTAATAGTGTGGAAAAACCACTTTTCGCACTTGTGTTAGTGTTGAAAAACCACTTTTCGCACTTGTGTTAGTGTTGAAAAACCACTTTTTGCACTTGTGTTAGTGTTGAAAAACCACTTTTCGCACTTGTGTTGGTGCAGGAAACCACTTTTGCACTTGTATTAGTGTGGAAAAAACACTTTTTGCACTTGTGATAGTGTTGAAAAACCACTTTTCGCACTTGTGTTAGTGTTGAAAAACCACTTTTCGCACTTGTGATAGTGTTGAAAAACCACTTTTCGCAATTGTGTTGGTGCAGGAAACCACTTTTGCACTTGTATTAGTGTGGAAAAAACACTTTTTGCACTTGTGATAGTGTTGCAAAACCACTTTTTGCACTTGTGTTAGTGTTGAAAAACCACTTTTCGCACTTGTGTTAGTGTTGAAAAACCACTTTTCGCACTTGTGTTGGTGCAGGAAACCACTTTTGCACTTGTATTAGTGTGGAAAAACCACTTTTTGCACTTGTGTTAGTGTTGAAAAACCACTTTTCGCACTTGTGTTAGTGTTGAAAAACCACTTTTCGCACTTGTGTTGTTGCAGGAAACCACTTTTGCACTTGTATTAGTGTGGAAAAAACACTTTTTGCACTTGTGATAGTGTTGAAAAACCACTTTTCGCACTTGTGTTAGTGTTGAAAAACCACTTTTCGCACTTGTGTTGGTGCAGGAAACCACTTTTGCACTTGTATTAGTGTGGAAAAACCACTTTTCGCACTTGTGTTAGTGTTGAAAAACAACTTTTCGCACTTGTGTTAGTGTTGAAAAACCACTTTTCGCACTTGTGTTAGTGTTGAAAAACCACTTTTCGCACTTGTGATAGTGTTGAAAAACCACTTTTCGCAATTGTGTTGGTGCAGGAAACCACTTTTGCACTTGTATTAGTGTGGAAAAAACACTTTTTGCACTTGTGTTAGTGTCGAAAAACCACTTTTCGCACTTGTGTTAGTGTTGAAAAACCACTTTTCGCACTTGTGTTAGTGTTGAAAAACCACTTTTCGCACTTGTGTTGGTGCAGGAAACCACTTTTGCACTTGTATTAGTGTGAAAAAAACACTTTTTGCACTTGTGATAGTGTTGAAAAACCACTTTTCGCACTTGTGTTAGTGTTGAAAAACCACTTTTCGCACTTGTGTTGGTGCAGGAAACCACTTTTGCACTTGTAGTAGTGTGGAAAAACCACTTTGCGCACTTGTGTTAGTGTTGAAAAACCACTTTTTGCACTTGTGTTAGTGTTGAAAAACCACTTTTCGCACTTGTGTTGGTGCAGGAAACCACTTTTGCACTTGTAGTAGAGTGGAAAAACCACTTTTCGCACTTGTGTTAGTGTTGAAAAACCACTTTTCGCACTTGTGTTAGTGTTGAAAAACCACTTTTCGCACTTGTGTTAGTGTTGAAAAACCACTTTTCGCACTTGTGTTGGTGCAGTAAACCACTTTTGCACTTGTATTAGTGTGGAAAAACCACTTTTCGCACTTGTGTTAGTGTTGAAAAACCACTTTTCGCACTTGTGTTAGTGTTGAAAATGCACTTTTCGCACTTGTGTTGGTGCAGGAAACCACTTTTGCACTTGTATTAGTGTGGAAAAAACACTTTTTGCACTTGTGATAGTGTTGAAAAACCACTTTTCGCACTTGTGTTAGTGTTGAAAAACCACTTTTCGCACTTGTGATAGTGTTGAAAAACCACTTTTCGCACTTGTGTTGGTGCAGGAAACCACTTTTGCACTTGTATTAGTGTGGAAAAAACACTTTTTGCACTTGTGATAGCGTTGAAAAACCACTTTTCGCACTTGTGTTGGTGCAGGAAACCACTTTTGCACTTGTATTAGTGTGGAAAAAACACTTTTTGCACTTGTGATAGCGTTGAAAAACCACTTTTCGCACTTGTGTTAGTGTTGAAAAACCACTTTTCACACTTGTGTTGGTGCAGGAAACCACTTTTGCACTTGTATTAGTGTGGAAAAACCACTTTTCGCACTTGTGTTAGTGTTGAAAAACCACTTTTCGCACTTGTGTTAGTGTTGAAAAACCACTTTTCGCACTTGTGTTAGTGTTGAAAAACCACTTTTCGCACTTGTGTTGGTGCAGGAAACCACTTTTGCACTTGTATTAGTGTGGAAAAAACACTTTTTGCACTTGTGATAGTGTTGAAAAACCACTTTTCGCACTTGTGTTAGTGTTGAAAAACCACTTTTCGCACTTGTGTTGGTGCAGGAAACCACTTTTGCACTTGTAGTAGTGTGGAAAAACCACTTTTCACACTTGTGTTAGTGTTGAAAAACCACTTTTCGCACTTCTGTTAGTGTTGAAAAACCACTTTTCACACTTGTGTTAGTGTTGAAAAACCACTTTTCGCACTTGTGTTGGTGCAGGAAACCACTTTTGCACTTGTATTAGTGTGGAAAAACCACTTTTCGCACTTATGTTAGTGTTGAAAAACCACTTTTCGCACTTGTGTTAGTGTTGAAAAACCACTTTTCGCACTTGTGTTAGTGTTGAAAAACCACTTTTCGCACTTGTGTTGGTGCAGGAAACCACTTTTGCACTTGTATTAGTGTGGAAAAAACACTTTTTGCACTTGTGATAGTGTTGAAAAACCACTTTTCGCACTTGTGTTAGTGTTGAAAAACCACTTTTCGCACTTGTGTTGGTGCAGGAAACCACTTTTGCACTTGTATTAGTGTGGAAAAACCACTTTTCGCACTTGTGTTAGTGTGGAAAAACCACTTTTCGCACTTGTGTTAGTGTTGAAAAACCACTTTTCGCACTTGTGTTGGTGCAGGAAACCACTTTTGCACTTGTATTAGTGTGGAAAAAACACTTTTTGCACTTGTGATAGTGTTGAAAAACCACTTTTCGCACCTGTGTTAGTGTTGAAAAACCACTTTTCGCACTTGTGTTGGTGCAGGAAACCACTTTTGCACTTGTATTAGTGTGGAAAAACCACTTTTCGCACTTGTGTTAGTGTTGAAAAACCACTTTTCGCACTTGTGTTAGTGTTGAGAAACCACTTTTCGCACTTGTGTTAGTGTTGAAAAACCACTTTTCGCACTTGTGTTGGTGCAGGAAACCACTTTTGCACTTGTATTAGTGTGGAAAAACCACTTTTTGCACTTGTGATAGTGTTGAAAAACCACTTTTCGCACTTGTGTTAGTGTTGAAAAACCACTTTTCGCACTTGTGTTGGTGCAGGAAACCACTTTTGCACTTGTATTAGTGTGGAAAAACCACTTTTCGCACTTGTGTTAGTGTTGAAAAACAACTTTTCGCACTTGTGTTAGTGTTGAAAAACCACTTTTCGCACTTGTGTTAGTGTTGAAAAACCACTTTTCGCACTTGTGATAGTGTTGAAAAACCACTTTTCGCAATTGTGTTGGTGCAGGAAACCACTTTTGCACTTGTATTAGTGTGGAAAAAACACTTTTCGCACTTGTGTTAGTGTTGAAAAACCACTTTTCGCACTTGTGTTGGTGCAGGAAACCACTTTTGCACTTGTAGTAGTGTGGAAAAACCACTTTGCGCACTTGTGTTAGTGTTGAAAAACCACTTTTTGCACTTGTGTTAGTGTTGAAAAACCACTTTTCGCACTTGTGTTGGTGCAGGAAACCACTTTTGCACTTGTAGTAGAGTGGAAAAACCACTTTTCGCACTTGTGTTAGTGTTGAAAAACCACTTTTCGCACTTGTGTTAGTGTTGAAAAACCACTTTTCGCACTTGTGTTAGTGTTGAAAAACCACTTTTCGCACTTGTGTTGGTGCAGGAAACCACTTTTGCACTTGCATTAGTGTGGAAAAACCACTTTTCGCACTTGTGTTAGTGTTGAAAAACCACTTTTCGCACTTGTGTTAGTGTTGAAAATGCACTTTTCGCACTTGTGTTGGTGCAGGAAACCACTTTTGCACTTGTATTAGTGTGGAAAAAACACTTTTTGCACTTGTGATAGTGTTGAAAAACCACTTTTCGCACTTGTGTTAGTGTTGAAAAACCACTTTTCGCACTTGTGATAGTGTTGAAAAACCACTTTTCGCACTTGTGTTGGTGCAGGAAACCACTTTTGCACTTGTATTAGTGTGGAAAAAACACTTTTTGCACTTGTGATAGTGTTGAAAAACCACTTTTCGCACTTGTGTTGGTGCAGGAAACCACTTTTGCACTTGTATTAGTGTGGAAAAAACACTTTTTGCACTTGTGATAGCCTTGAAAAACCACTTTTCGCACTTGTGTTAGTGTTGAAAAACCACTTTTCACACTTGTGTTGGTGCAGGAAACCACTTTTGCACTTGTATTAGTGTGGAAAAACCACTTTTCGCACTTGCGTTAGTGTTGAAAAACCACTTTTCGCACTTGTGTTAGTGTTGAAAAACCACTTTTCGCACTTGTGTTAGTGTTGAAAAACCACTTTTCGCACTTGTGTTGGTGCAGGAAACCACTTTTGCACTTGTATTAGTGTGGAAAAAACACTTTTTGCACTTGTGATAGTGTTGAAAAACCACTTTTCGCACTTGTGTTAGTGTTGAAAAACCATTTTTCGCACTTGTGTTGGTGCAGGAAACCACTTTTGCACTTGTAGTAGTGTGGAAAAACCACTTTTCGCACTTGTGTTAGTGTTGAAAAACCACTTTTCGCACTTGTGTTAGTGTTGAAAAACCACTTTTCACACTTGTGTTAGTGTTGAAAAACCACTTTTCGCACTTGTGTTGGTGCAGGAAACCACTTTTGCACTTGTATTAGTGTGGAAAAACCACTTTTCGCACTTATGTTAGTGTTGAAAAACCACTTTTCGCACTTGTGTTAGTGTTGAAAAACCACTTTTCGCACTTGTGTTAGTGTTGAAAAACCACTTTTCGCACTTGTGTTGGTGCAGGAAACCACTTTTGCACTTGTATTAGTGTGGAAAAAACACTTTTTGCACTTGTGATAGTGTTGAAAAACCACTTTTCGCACTTGTGTTAGTGTTGAAAAACCACTTTTCGCACTTGTGTTGGTGCAGGAAACCACTTTTGCACTTGTATTAGTGTGGAAAAACCACTTTTCGCACTTGTGTTAGTGTGGAAAAACCACTTTTCGCACTTGTGTTAGTGTTGAAAAACCACTTTTCGCACTTGTGTTGGTGCAGGAAACCACTTTTGCACTTGTATTAGTGTGGAAAAAACACTTTTTGCACTTGTGATAGTGTTGAAAAACCACTTTTCGCACCTGTGTTAGTGTTGAAAAACCACTTTTCGCACTTGTGTTGGTGCAGGAAACCACTTTTGCACTTGTATTGGTGTGGAAAAACCACTTTTTGCACTTGTGTTAGTGTTGAAAAACCACTTTTCGCACTTGTGTTAGTGTTGAGAAACCACTTTTCGCACTTGTGTTAGTGTTGAAAAACCACTTTTCGCACTTGTGTTGGTGCAGGAAACCATTTTTGCACTTGTATTAGTGTGGAAAAACCACTTTTTGCACTTGGAATAGTGTTGAAAAACCACTTTTCGCACTTGTGTTAGTGTTGAAAAACCACTTTTCGCACTTATGTTGGTGCAGGAAACCACTTTTGCACTAGTATTAGTGTGGAAAAACCACTTTTCGCACTTGTGTTAGTGTTGAAAAACCACTTTTCGCACTTGTGTTAGTGTTGAAAAACCACTTTTCGCACTTGTGTTGGTGCAGGAAACCACTTTTGCACTTGTATTAGTGTGGAAAAACCACTTTTCGCACTTGTGATAGTGTTGAAAAACCACTTTTCGCACTTGTGTTAGTGTTGAAAAACCACTTTTCGCACTTGTGTTGGTGCAGGAAACCAGTTTTGCACTTGTAATAGTGTGGAAAAACCACTTTTCGCACTTGTGTTAGTGTTGAAAAACCACTTTTCGCACTTGTGTTAGTGTTGAAAAACCACTTTTTGCACTTGTGTTAGTGTTGAAAAACCACTTTTCGCACTTGTGTTGGTGCAGGAAACCACTTTTGCACTTGTATTAGTGTGGAAAAAACACTTTTTGCACTTGTGATAGTGTTGAAAAACCACTTTTCGCACTTGTGTTAGTGTTGAAAAACCACTTTTCGCACTTGTGATAGTGTTGAAAAACCACTTTTCGCAATTGTGTTGGTGCAGGAAACCACTTTTGCACTTGTATTAGTGTGGAAAAAACACTTTTTGCACTTGTGATAGTGTTGCAAAACCACTTTTTGCACTTGTGTTAGTGTTGAAAAACCACTTTTCGCACTTGTGTTAGTGTTGAAAAACCACTTTTCGCACTTGTGTTGGTGCAGGAAACCACTTTTGCACTTGTATTAGTGTGGAAAAACCACTTTTTGCACTTGTGTTAGTGTTGAAAAACCACTTTTCGCACTTGTGTTAGTGTTGAAAAACCACTTTTCGCACTTGTGTTGTTGCAGGAAACCACTTTTGCACTTGTATTAGTGTGGAAAAAACACTTTTTGCACTTGTGATAGTGTTGAAAAACCACTTTTCGCTCTTGTGTTAGTGTTGAAAAACCACTTTTCGCACTTGTGTTGGTGCAGGAAACCACTTTTGCACTTGTATTAGTGTGGAAAAACCACTTTTCGCACTTGTGTTAGTGTTGAAAAACAACTTTTCGCACTTATGTTAGTGTTGAAAAACCACTTTTCGCACTTGTGTTAGTGTTGAAAAACCACTTTTCGCACTTGTGATAGTGTTGAAAAACCACTTTTCGCAATTGTGTTGGTGCAGGAAACCACTTTTGCACTTGTATTAGTGTGGAAAAAACACTTTTCGCACTTGTGTTAGTGTTGAAAAACCACTTTTCGCACTTGTGTTAGTGTTGAAAAACCACTTTTCGCACTTGTGTTAGTGTTGAAAAACCACTTTTCGCACTTGTGTTGGTGCAGGAAACCACTTTTGCACTTGTATTAGTGTGAAAAAAACACTTTTTGCACTTGTGATAGTGTTGAAAAACCACTTTTCGCACTTGTGTTAGTGTTGAAAAACCACTTTTCGCACTTGTGTTGGTGCAGGAAACCACTTTTGCACTTGTAGTAGTGTGGAAAAACCACTTTGCGCACTTGTGTTAGTGTTGAAAAACCACTTTTTGCACTTGTGTTAGTGTTGAAAAACCACTTTTCGCACTTGTGTTGGTGCAGGAAACCACTTTTGCACTTGTAGTAGAGTGGAAAAACCACTTTTCGCACTTGTGTTAGTGTTGAAAAACCACTTTTCGCACTTGTGTTAGTGTTGAAAAACCACTTTTCGCACTTGTGTTAGTGTTGAAAAACCACTTTTCGCACTTGTGTTGGTGCAGGAAACCACTTTTGCACTTGTATTAGTGTGGAAAAAACACTTTTTGCACTTGTGATAGTGTTTAAAAACGACTTTTCGCACCTGTGTTAGTGTTGAAAAACCACTTTTCGCACTTGTGTTGGTGCAGGAAACCACTTTTGCACTTGTATTAGTGTGGAAAAAGCACTTTTCGCACTTGTGTTAGTGTTGAAAAACCACTTTTCGCACTTGTGTTAGTGTTGAGAAAAAACTTTTCGCACTTGTGTTAGTGTTGAAAAACCACTTTTCGCACTTGTGTTGGTGCAGGAAACCACTTTTGCACTTGTATTAGTGTGGAAAAACCACTTTTTGCACTTGTGATAGTGTTGAAAAACCACTTTTCGCACTTGTGTTAGTGTTGAAAAACCACTTTTCGCACTTGTGTTGGTGCAGGAAACCACTTTTGCACTAGTATTAGTGTGGAAAAACCACTTTTCGCACTTGTGTTAGTGTTGAAAAACCACTTTTCGCACTTGTGTTAGTGTTGAAAAACCACTTTTCGCACTTGTGTTGGTGCATGAAACCACTTTTGCACTTGTATTAGTGTGGCAAAAACCACTTTTCGCACTTGTGATAGTGTTGAAAAACCACTTTTCGCACTTGTGTTAGTGTTGAAAAACCACTTTTCGCACTTGTGTTGGTGCAGGAAACCACTTTTGCACTTGTATTAGTGTGGAAAAACCACTTTTCGCACTTGTGTTAGTGTTGAAAAACCACTTTTCGCACTTGTGTTAGTGTTGAAAAACCACTTTTTGCACTTGTGTTAGTGTTGAAAAACCACTTTTCGCACTTGTGTTGGTGCAGGAAACCACTTTTGCACCTGTATTAGTGTGGAAAAAACACTTTTTGCACTTGTGATAGTGTTGAAAAACCACTTTTCGCACTTGTGTTAGTGTTGAAAAACCACTTTTCGCACTTGTGATAGTGTTGAAAAACCACTTTTCGCAATTGTGTTGGTGCAGGAAACCACTTTTGCACTTGTATTAGTGTGGAAAAAACACTTTTTGCACTTGTGATAGTGTTGCAAAACCACTTTTCGCACTTGTGTTAGTGTTGAAAAACTACTTTTCGCACTTGTGTTAGTGTTGAAAAACCACTTTTCGCACTTGTGTTGGTGCAGGAAACCACTTTTGCACTTGTATTAGTGTGGAAAAACCACTTTTCGCACTTGTGTTAGTGTTGAAAAACCACTTTTTGCACTTGTGTTAGTGTTGAAAAACCACTTTTCGCACTTGTGTTGGTGCAGGAAACCACGTTTGCACTTGTATTAGTGTGGAAAAAACACTTTTTGCACTTGTGATAGTGTTGAAAAACCACTTTTCGCACTTGTGTTAGTGTTGAAAAACCACTTTTCGCACTTGTGTTGGTGCAGGAAACCACTTTTGCACTTGTATTAGTGTGGAAAAACCACTTTTCGCACTTGTGTTAGTGTTGAAAAACCACTTTTCGCACTTTTGTTAGTGTTGAAAAACAACTTTTCGCACTTGTGTTCGTGTTGAAAAACCACTTTTCGCACTTGTGTTGGTGCAGGAAACCACTTTTGCACTTGTATTAGTGTGAAAAAAACACTTTTTGCACTTGTGATAGTGTTGAAAAACCACTTTATGCACTTGTGTTAGTGTTGAAAAACCACTTTTCGCACTTGTGTTGGTGCAGGAAACCACTTTTGCACTTGTTGTAGTGTGGAAAAACCACTTTGCGCACTTGTGTTAGTGTTGAAAAACCACTTTTCGCACTTGTGTTAGTGTTGAAAAACCACTTTTCGCACTTGTGTTGGTGCAGGAAACCACTTTTGCACTTGTATTAGTGTGGAAAAACCACTTTTCGCACTAGTGTTAGTGTTGAAAAACCACTTTTCGCACTTGTGTTAGTGTTGAAAATGCACTTTTCGCACTTGTGTTGGTGCAGGAAACCACTTTTGCACTTGTATTAGTGTGGAAAAACCACTTTTCGCACTTGTGTTAGTGTTGAAAAACCACTTTTCGCACTTGTGTTAGTGTTGAAAAACCACTTTTCGCACTTGTGTTGGTGCAGGAAACCACTTTTGCACTTGTATTAGTGTGGAAAAACCACTTTTCTCACTTGTGTTAGTGTTGAAAAACCACTTTTCGCACTTGTGTTAGTGTTGAAAAACCACTTTTTGCACTTGTGTTA
This sequence comes from Myxine glutinosa, assembly GCF_964187855.1. Classification (NCBI taxonomy): domain Eukaryota; kingdom Metazoa; phylum Chordata; class Myxini; order Myxiniformes; family Myxinidae; genus Myxine; species Myxine glutinosa. Next base: position 133,947 of record NW_027616846.1, on the reverse strand, counting down.
GTGTTGAAAAACCACTTTTCACACTTGTGTTGGTGCAGGAAACCACTTTTGCACTTGTATTAGTGTGGAAAAAACACTTTTTGCACTTGTGATAGTGTTGAAAAACCACTTTTCGCACTTGTGTTAGTGTTGAAAAACCACTTTTCACACTTGTGATAGTGTTGAAAAACCACTTTTCGCAATTGTGTTGGTGCAGGAAACCACTTTTGCACTTGTATTAGTGTGGAAAAAACACTTTTTGCACTTGTGATAGTGTTGAAAAACCACTTTTCGCACTTGTGTTAGTGTTGAAAAACCACTTTTCGCACTTGTGTTAGTGTTGAAAAACCACTTTTCGCACTTGTGTTGGTGCAGGAAACCACTTTTGCACTTGTATTAGTGTGGAAAAACCACTTTTCGCACTTGTGTTAGTGTTGAAAAACCACTTTTCGCACTTGTGTTAGTGTTGAAAAACCACTTTTCGCACTTGTGTTGGTGCAGGAAACCACTTTTGCACTTGTATTAGTGTGGAAAAAACACTTTTTGCACTTGTGATAGTGTTGAAAAACCACTTTTCGCACTTGTGTTAGTGTTGAAAAACCACTTTTCGCACTTGTGTTGGTGCAGGAAACCACTTTTGCACTTGTATTAGTGTGGAAAAACCACTTTTCGCACTTGTGTTAGTGTTGAAAAACCACTTTTCGCACTTGTGTTAGTGTTGAAAAACCACTTTTCGCACTTGTGTTGGTGCAGGAAACCACTTTTGCACTTGTATTAGTGTGGAAAAACCACTTTTCGCACTTGTGTTAGTGTTGAAAAACCACTTTTCGCACTTGTGTTAGTGTTGAAAAACCACTTTTCGCACTTGTGTTAGTGTTGAAAAACCACTTTTCGCACTTGTGTTGGTGCAGGAAACCACTTTTGCACTTGTATTAGTGTGGAAAAACCACTTTTCGCACTTGTGTTAGTGTTGAAAAACCACTTTTCGCACTTGTGTAAGTGTTGAAAAACCACTTTTCGCACTTGTGTTGGTGCAGGAAACCACTTTTGCACTTGTATTAGTGTGGAAAAACCACTTTTCGCACTTGTGTTAGTGTTGAAAAACCACTTTTCGCACTTGTGTTGGTGCAGGAAACCACTTTTGCACTTGTATTAGTGTGGAAAAACCACTTTTCGCACTTGTGTTAGTGTTGAAAAACCACTTTTCGCACTTGTGTTAGTGTTGAAAAACCACTTTTCGCACTTGTGTTAGTGTTGAAAAACCACTTTTCGCACTTGTGTTGGTGCAGGAAACCACTTTTGCACCTGTATTAGTGTGGAAAAACCACTTTTCGCACTTGTGATAGTGTTGAAAAACCACTTTTCGCACTTGTGTTGGTGCAGGAAACCACTTTTGCACTTGTAGTAGTGTGGAAAAAACACTTTTTGCACTTGTGATAGTGTTGAAAAACCACTTTTCGCACTTGTGTTAGTGTTGAAAAACCACTTTTCGCACTTGTGTTGGTGCAGGAAACCACTTTTGCACTTGTATTAGTGTGGAAAAACCACTTTTCGCACTTGTGTTAGTGTTGAAAAACCACTTTTCGCACTTGTGTTAGTGTTGAAAAACCACTTTTCGCACTTGTGTTGGTGCAGGAAACCACTTTTGCACTTGTATTAGTGTGGAAAAACCACTTTTCGCACTTGTGTTAGTGTTGAAAAACCACTTTTCACACTTGTGTTAGTGTTGAAAAACCACTTTTCGCACTTGTGTTGGTGCAGGAAACCACTTTTGCACTTGTATTAGTGTGGAAAAAACACTTTTTGCACTTGTGATAGTGTTGAAAAACCACTTTTCGCACTTGTGTTAGTGTTGAAAAACCACTTTTCACACTTGTGTTGGTGCAGGAAACCACTTTTGCACTTATATTCGTGTGGAAAAAACACTTTTTGCCCTTGTGATAGTGTTGAAAAACCACTTTTCGCACCTGTGTTAGTGTTGAAAAACCACTTTTCGCACTTGTGTTGGTGCAGGAAACCACTTTTGCACTTGTATTAGTGTGGAAAAACCACTTTTCGCACTTGTGTTAGTGTTGAAAAACCACTTTTCACACTTGTGTTAGTGTTGAGAAACCACTTTTCGCACTTGTGTTAGTGTTGAAAAACCACTTTTCGCACTTGTGTTGGTGCAGGAAACCACTTTTGCACTTGTATTAGTGTGGAAAAACCACTTTTTGCACTTGTGATAGTGTTGAAAAACCACTTTTCGCACTTGTGTTAGTGTTGAAAAACCACTTTTCGCACTTGTTGTGGTGCAGGAAACCACTTTTGCACTTGTATTAGTGTGGAAAAACCACTTTTCGCACTTGTGTTAGTGTTGAAAAACAACTTTTCGCACTTGTGTTAGTGTTGAAAAACCACTTTTCGCACTTGTGTTAGTGTTGAAAAACCACTTTTCGCACTTGTGATAGTGTTGAAAAACCACTTTTCGCAATTGTGTTGGTGCAGGAAACCACTTTTGCACTTGTATTAGTGTGGAAAAAACACTTTTCGCACTTGTGTTAGTGTTGAAAAACCACTTTTCGCACTTGTGTTAGTGTTGAAAAACCACTTTTCGCACTTGTGTTAGTGTTGAAAAACCACTTTTCGCACTTGTGTTGGTGCAGGAAACCACTTTTGCACTTGTATTAGTGTGAAAAAAACACTTTTTGCACTTGTGATAGTGTTGAAAAACCACTTTTCGCACTTGTGTTAGTGTTGAAAAACCACTTTTCACACTTGTGATAGTGTTGAAAAACCACTTTTCGCAATTGTGTTGGTGCAGGAAACCACTTTTGCACTTGTATTAGTGTGGAAAAAACACTTTTTGCACTTGTGATAGTGTTGAAAAACCACTTTTCGCACTTGTGTTAGTGTTGAAAAACCACTTTTCGCACTTGTGTTAGTGTTGAAAAACCACTTTTCGCACTTGTGTTGGTGCAGGAAACCACTTTTGCACTTGTATTAGTGTGGAAAAACCACTTTTCGCACTTGTGTTAGTGTTGAAAAACCACTTTTCGCACTTGTGTTAGTGTTGAAAAACCACTTTTCGCACTTGTGTTGGTGCAGGAAACCACTTTTGCACTTGTATTAGTGTGGAAAAAACACTTTTTGCACTTGTGATAGTGTTGAAAAACCACTTTTCGCACTTGTGTTAGTGTTGAAAAACCACTTTTCGCACTTGTGTTGGTGCAGGAAACCACTTTTGCACTTGTATTAGTGTGGAAAAACCACTTTTCGCACTTGTGTTAGTGTTGAAAAACCACTTTTCGCACTTGTGTTAGTGTTGAAAAACCACTTTTCGCACTTGTGTTGGTGCAGGAAACCACTTTTGCACTTGTATTAGTGTGGAAAAACCACTTTTCGCACTTGTGTTAGTGTTGAAAAACCACTTTTCGCACTTGTGTTAGTGTTGAAAAACCACTTTTCGCACTTGTGTTAGTGTTGAAAAACCACTTTTCGCACTTGTGTTGGTGCAGGAAACCACTTTTGCACTTGTATTAGTGTGGAAAAACCACTTTTCGCACTTGTGTTAGTGTTGAAAAACCACTTTTCGCACTTGTGTAAGTGTTGAAAAACCACTTTTCGCACTTGTGTTGGTGCAGGAAACCACTTTTGCACTTGTATTAGTGTGGAAAAACCACTTTTCGCACTTGTGTTAGTGTTGAAAAACCACTTTTCGCACTTGTGTTGGTGCAGGAAACCACTTTTGCACTTGTATTAGTGTGGAAAAACCACTTTTCGCACTTGTGTTAGTGTTGAAAAACCACTTTTCGCACTTGTGTTAGTGTTGAAAAACCACTTTTCGCACTTGTGTTAGTGTTGAAAAACCACTTTTCGCACTTGTGTTGGTGCAGGAAACCACTTTTGCACCTGTATTAGTGTGGAAAAACCACTTTTCGCACTTGTGATAGTGTTGAAAAACCACTTTTCGCACTTGTGTTGGTGCAGGAAACCACTTTTGCACTTGTAGTAGTGTGGAAAAAACACTTTTTGCACTTGTGATAGTGTTGAAAAACCACTTTTCGCACTTGTGTTAGTGTTGAAAAACCACTTTTCGCACTTGTGTTGGTGCAGGAAACCACTTTTGCACTTGTATTAGTGTGGAAAAACCACTTTTCGCACTTGTGTTAGTGTTGAAAAACCACTTTTCGCACTTGTGTTAGTGTTGAAAAACCACTTTTCGCACTTGTGTTGGTGCAGGAAACCACTTTTGCACTTGTATTAGTGTGGAAAAACCACTTTTCGCACTTGTGTTAGTGTTGAAAAACCACTTTTCACACTTGTGTTAGTGTTGAAAAACCACTTTTCGCACTTGTGTTGGTGCAGGAAACCACTTTTGCACTTGTATTAGTGTGGAAAAAACACTTTTTGCACTTGTGATAGTGTTGAAAAACCACTTTTCGCACTTGTGTTAGTGTTGAAAAACCACTTTTCACACTTGTGTTGGTGCAGGAAACCACTTTTGCACTTATATTCGTGTGGAAAAAACACTTTTTGCCCTTGTGATAGTGTTGAAAAACCACTTTTCGCACCTGTGTTAGTGTTGAAAAACCACTTTTCGCACTTGTGTTGGTGCAGGAAACCACTTTTGCACTTGTATTAGTGTGGAAAAACCACTTTTCGCACTTGTGTTAGTGTTGAAAAACCACTTTTCACACTTGTGTTAGTGTTGAGAAACCACTTTTCGCACTTGTGTTAGTGTTGAAAAACCACTTTTCGCACTTGTGTTGGTGCAGGAAACCACTTTTGCACTTGTATTAGTGTGGAAAAACCACTTTTTGCACTTGTGATAGTGTTGAAAAACCACTTTTCGCACTTGTGTTAGTGTTGAAAAACCACTTTTCGCACTTGTTGTGGTGCAGGAAACCACTTTTGCACTTGTATTAGTGTGGAAAAACCACTTTTCGCACTTGTGTTAGTGTTGAAAAACAACTTTTCGCACTTGTGTTAGTGTTGAAAAACCACTTTTCGCACTTGTGTTAGTGTTGAAAAACCACTTTTCGCACTTGTGATAGTGTTGAAAAACCACTTTTCGCAATTGTGTTGGTGCAGGAAACCACTTTTGCACTTGTACTAGTGTGGAAAAAACACTTTTCGCACTTGTGTTAGTGTTGAAAAACCACTTTTCGCACTTGTGTTAGTGTTGAAAAACCACTTTTCGCACTTGTGTTAGTGTTGAAAAACCACTTTTCGCACTTGTGTTGGTGCAGGAAACCACTTTTGCACTTGTATTAGTGTGAAAAAAACACTTTTTGCACTTGTGATAGTGTTGAAAAACCACTTTTCGCACTTGTGTTAGTGTTGAAAAACCACTTTTCGCACTTGTGTTGGTGCAGGAAACCACTTTTGCACTTGTAGTAGTGTGGAAAAACCACTTTGCGCACTTGTGTTAGTGTTGAAAAACCACTTTTTGCACTTGTGTTAGTGTTGAAAAACCACTTTTCGCACTTGTGTTGGTGCAGGAAACCACTTTTGCACTTGTAGTAGAGTGGAAAAACCACTTTTCGCACTTGTGTTAGTGTTGAAAAACCACTTTTCACACTTGTGTTAGTGTTGAAAAACCACTTTTCGCACTTGTGTTAGTGTTGAAAAACCACTTTTCGCACTTGTGTTGGTGCAGGAAACCACTTTTGCACTTGCATTAGTGTGAAAAAACCACTTTTCGCACTTGTGTTAGTGTTGAAAAACCACTTTTCGCACTTGTGTTAGTGTTGAAAATGCACTTTTCGCACTTGTGTTGGTGCAGGAAACCACTTTTGCACTTGTATTAGTGTGGAAAAAACACTTTTTGCACTTGTGATAGTGTTGAAAAACCACTTTTCGCACTTGTGTTAGTGTTGAAAAACCACTTTTCGCACTTGTGATAGTGTTGAAAAACCACTTTTCGCACTTGTGTTGGTGCAGGAAACCACTTTTGCACTTGTATTAGTGTGGAAAAAACACTTTTTGCACTTGTGATAGTGTTGAAAAACCACTTTTCGCACTTGTGTTGGTGCAGGAAACCACTTTTGCACTTGTATTAGTGTGGAAAAAACACTTTTTGCACTTGTGATAGCGTTGAAAAACCACTTTTCGCACTTGTGTTAGTGTTGAAAAACCACTTTTCACACTTGTGTTGGTGCAGGAAACCACTTTTGCACTTGTATTAGTGTGGAAAAACCACTTTTCGCACTTGCGTTAGTGTTGAAAAACCACTTTTCGCACTTGTGTTAGTGTTGAAAAACCACTTTTCGCACTTGTGTTAGTGTTGAAAAACAACTTTTCGCACTTGTGTTGGTGCAGGAAACCACTTTTGCACTTGTATTAGTGTGGAAAAAACACTTTTTGCACTTGTGATAGTGTTGAAAAACACTTTTCGCACTTGTGTTAGTGTTGAAAAACCACTTTTCGCACTTGTGTTGGTGCAGGAAACCACTTTTGCACTTGTAGTAGTGTGGAAAAACACTTTTCGCACTTGTGTTATTGTTGAAAAACCACTTTTCGCACTTGTGTTAGTGTTGAAAAACCACTTTTCACACTTGTGTTAGTGTTGAAAAACCACTTTTCGCACTTGTGTTGGTGCAGGAAACCACTTTTGCACTTGTATTAGTGTGGAAAAACCACTTTTTGCACTTATGTTAGTGTTGAAAAACCACTTTTCGCACTTGTGTTAGTGTTGAAAAACCACTTTTCGCACTTGTGTTAGTGTTGAAAAACCACTTTTCGCACTTGTGTTGGTGCAGGAAACCACTTTTGCACTTGTATTAGTGTTGAAAAAACACTTTTGCACTTGTGATAGTGTTGAAAAACCACTTTTCGCACTTGTGTTAGTGTTGAAAAACCACTTTTCGCACTTGTGTTGGTGCAGGAAACCACTTTTGCACTTGTATTAGTGTGGAAAAACCACTTTTCGCACTTGTGTTAGTGTGGAAAAACCACTTTTCGCACTTGTGTTAGTGTTGAAAAACCACTTTTCGCACTTGTGTTGGTGCAGGAAACCACTTTTGCACTTGTATTAGTGTGGAAAAACACTTTTTGCACTTGTGATAGTGTTGAAAAAACCACTTTTCGCACCTGTGTTAGTGTTGAAAAAACCACTTTTCGCACTTGTGTTGGTGCAGGAAACCACTTTTGCACTTGTATTAGTGTGGAAAAACCACTTTTCGCACTTGTGTTAGTGTTGAAAAACCACTTTTCGCACTTGTGTTAGTGTTGAGAAACCACTTTTCGCACTTGTGTTAGTGTTGAAAAACCACTTTTCGCACTTGTGTTGGTGCAGGAAACCACTTTTGCACTTGTATTAGTGTGGAAAAACCACTTTTCGCACTTGTGTTAGTGTTGAAAAACCACTTTTCGCACTTGTGTTAGTGTTGAAAAACCACTTTTCGCACTTGTGTTGGTGCAGGAAACCACTTTTGCACTTGTATTAGTGTGGAAAAACCACTTTTCGCACTTGTGATAGTGTTGAAAAACCACTTTTCGCACTTGTGTTAGTGTTGAAAAACCACTTTTCGCACTTGTGTTGGTGCAGGAAACCAGTTTTGCACTTGTAATAGTGTGGAAAAACCACTTTTCGCACTTGTGTTAGTGTTGAAAAACCACTTTTCGCACTTGTGTTAGTGTTGAAAAACCACTTTTGCACTTGTGTTAGTGTTGAAAAACCACTTTTCGCACTTGTGTTGGTGCAGGAAACCACTTTTGCACTTGTATTAGTGTGGAAAAAACACTTTTTGCACTTGTGATAGTGTTGAAAAACCACTTTTCGCACTTGTGTTAGTGTTGAAAAACCACTTTTCGCACTTGTGATAGTGTTGAAAAACCACTTTTCGCAATTGTGTTGGTGCAGGAAACCACTTTTGCACTTGTATTAGTGTGGGAAAAACACTTTTTGCACTTGTGATAGTGTACAAAACCACTTTTTGCACTTGTGTTAGTGTTGAAAAACCACTTTTCGCACTTGTGTTAGTGTTGAAAAACCACTTTTCGCACTTGTGTTGGTGCAGGAAACCACTTTTGCACTTGTATTAGTGTGGAAAAACCACTTTTTGCACTTGTGTTAGCGTTGAAAAACCACTTTTCGCACTTGTGTTAGTGTTGAAAAACCACTTTTCGCACTTGTGTTGTTGCAGGAAACCACTTTTGCACTTGTATTAGTGTGGAAAAAACACTTTTTGCACTTGTGATAGTGTTGAAAAACACTTTTCGCACTTGTGTTAGTGTTGAAAAACCACTTTTCGCACTTGTGTTGGTGCAGGAAACCACTTTTGCACTTGTATTAGTGTGGAAAAACCACTTTTCGCACTTGTGTTAGTGTTGAAAAACAACTTTTCGCACTTGTGTTAGTGTTGAAAAACCACTTTTCGCACTTGTGTTAGTGTTGAAAAACCACTTTTCGCACTTGTGATAGTGTTGAAAAACCACTTTTCGCAATTGTGTTGGTGCAGGAAACCACTTTTGCACTTGTATTAGTGTGGAAAAAACACTTTTCGCACTTGTGTTAGTGTTGAAAAACCACTTTTCGCACTTGTGTTAGTGTTGAAAAACCACTTTTCGCACTTGTGTTAGTGTTGAAAAAACCACTTTTCGCACTTGTGTTGGTGCAGGAAACCACTTTTGCACTTGTATTAGTGTGAAAAAAACACTTTTTGCACTTGTGATAGTGTTGAAAAACCACTTTTCGCACTTGTGTTAGTGTTGAAAAACCACTTTTCGCACTTGTGTTGGTGCAGGAAACCACTTTTGCACTTGTAGTAGTGTGGAAAAACCACTTTGCGCACTTGTGTTAGTGTTGAAAAACCACTTTTTGCACTTGTGTTAGTGTTGAAAAAACACTTTTCGCACTTGTGTTGGTGCAGGAAACCACTTTTGCACTTGTAGTAGAGTGGAAAAACCACTTTTCGCACTTGTGTTAGTGTTGAAAAACCACTTTTCGCACTTGTGTTAGTGTTGAAAAACCACTTTTCGCACTTGTGTTAGTGTTGAAAAACCACTTTTCGCACTTGTGTTGGTGCAGGAAACCACTTTTGCACTTGTATTAGTGTGGAAAAAACACTTTTTGCACTTGTGATAGTGTTTAAAAACGACTTTTCGCACCTGTGTTAGTGTTGAAAAACCACTTTTCGCACTTGTGTTGGTGCAGGAAACCACTTTTGCACTTGTATTAGTGTGGAAAAAGCACTTTTCGCACTTGTGTTAGTGTTGAAAAACCACTTTTCGCACTTGTGTTAGTGTTGAGAAAAAACTTTTCGCACTTGTGTTAGTGTTGAAAAACCACTTTTCGCACTTGTGTTGGTGCAGGAAACCACTTTTGCACTTGTATTAGTGTGGAAAAACCACTTTTTGCACTTGTGATAGTGTTGAAAAACCACTTTTCGCACTTGTGTTAGTGTTGAAAAACCACTTTTCGCACTTGTGTTGGTGCAGGAAACCACTTTTGCACTAGTATTAGTGTGGAAAAACCACTTTTCGCACTTGTGTTAGTGTTGAAAAACCACTTTTCGCACTTGTGTTAGTGTTGAAAAAACCACTTTTCGCACTTGTGTTGGTGCATGAAACCACTTTTGCACTTGTATTAGTGTGGCAAAAACCACTTTTCGCACTTGTGATAGTGTTGAAAAACCACTTTTCGCACTTGTGTTAGTGTTGAAAAACCACTTTTCGCACTTGTGTTGGTGCAGGAAACCACTTTTGCACTTGTATTAGTGTGGAAAAACCACTTTTCGCACTTGTGTTAGTGTTGAAAAACCACTTTTCGCACTTGTGTTAGTGTTGAAAAACCACTTTTTGCACTTGTGTTAGTGTTGAAAAACCACTTTTCGCACTTGTGTTGGTGCAGGAAACCACTTTTGCACCTGTATTAGTGTGGAAAAAACACTTTTTGCACTTGTGATAGTGTTGAAAAACCACTTTTCGCACTTGTGTTAGTGTTGAAAAACCACTTTTCGCACTTGTGATAGTGTTGAAAAACCACTTTTCGCAATTGTGTTGGTGCAGGAAACCACTTTTGCACTTGTATTAGTGTGGAAAAAACACTTTTTGCACTTGTGATAGTGTTGCAAAACCACTTTTCGCACTTGTGTTAGTGTTGAAAAACTACTTTTCGCACTTGTGTTAGTGTTGAAAAACCACTTTTCGCACTTGTGTTGGTGCAGGAAACCACTTTTGCACTTGTATTAGTGTGGAAAAACCACTTTTCGCACTTGTGTTAGTGTTGAAAAACCACTTTTTGCACTTGTGTTAGTGTTGAAAAACCACTTTTCGCACTTGTGTTGGTGCAGGAAACCACGTTTGCACTTGTATTAGTGTGGAAAAAACACTTTTTGCACTTGTGATAGTGTTGAAAAACCACTTTTCGCACTTGTGTTAGTGTTGAAAAACCACTTTTCGCACTTGTGTTGGTGCAGGAAACCACTTTTGCACTTGTATTAGTGTGGAAAAACCACTTTTCGCACTTGTGTTAGTGTTGAAAAACCACTTTTCGCACTTTTGTTAGTGTTGAAAAACAACTTTTCGCACTTGTGTTCGTGTTGAAAAACCACTTTTCGCACTTGTGTTGGTGCAGGAAACCACTTTTGCACTTGTATTAGTGTGAAAAAAACACTTTTTGCACTTGTGATAGTGTTGAAAAACCACTTTATGCACTTGTGTTAGTGTTGAAAAACCACTTTTCGCACTTGTGTTGGTGCAGGAAACCACTTTTGCACTTGTTGTAGTGTGGAAAAACCACTTTTGCGCACTTGTGTTAGTGTTGAAAAACCACTTTTCGCACTTGTGTTAGTGTTGAAAAACCACTTTTCGCACTTGTGTTGGTGCAGGAAACCACTTTTGCACTTGTATTAGTGTGGAAAAAACCACTTTTCGCACTAGTGTTAGTGTTGAAAAACCACTTTTCGCACTTGTGTTAGTGTTGAAAATGCACTTTTCGCACTTGTGTTGGTGCAGGAAACCACTTTTGCACTTGTATTAGTGTGGAAAAAAACACTTTTTGCACTTGTGATAGTGTTGAGAAACCACTTTTCGCACTTGTGTTAGTGTTGAAAAACCACTTTTCGCACTTGTGTTGGTGCAGGAAACCACTTTTGCACTTGTATTAGTGTGGAAAAAACCACTTTTCGCACTTGTGTTAGTGTGGAAAAACCACTTTTCGCACTTGTGTTAGTGTTGAAAAACCACTTTTCGCACTTGTGTTGGTGCAGGAAACCACTTTTGCACTTGTATTAGTGTGGAAAAAACACTTTTTGCACTTGTGATAGTGTTGAAAAACCACTTTTTGCACCTGTGTTAGTGTTGAAAAACCACTTTTCGCACTTGTGTTGGTGCAGGAAACCACTTTTGCACTTGTATTAGTGTGGTAAAACCACTTTTCGCACTTGTGTTAGTGTTGAAAAACCACTTTTCGCACTTGTGTTAGTGTTGAGAAACCACTTTTCGCACTTGTGTTAGTGTTGAAAAACCACTTTTCGCACTTGTGTTGGTGCAGGAAATCACTTTTGCACTTGTATTAGTGTGGAAAAACCACTTTTCGCACTTGTGTTAGTGTTGAAAAACAACTTTTCGCACTTGTGTTAGTGTTGAAAAACCACTTTTCGCACTTGTGTTAGTGTTGAAAAACCACTTTTCGCACTTGTGATAGTGTTGAAAAACCACTTTTCGCAATTGTGTTGGTGCAGGAAACCACTTTTGCACTTGTATTAGTGTGGAAAAAACACTTTTCGCACTTGTGTTAGTGTTGAAAAACCACTTTTCGCACTTGTGTTAGTGTTGAAAAACCACTTTTCGCACTTGTGTTAGTGTTGAAAAACCACTTTTCGCACTTGTGTTGGTGCAGGAAACCACTTTTGCACTTGTATTAGTGTGAAAAAAACACTTTTTGCACTTGTGATAGTGTTGAAAAACCACTTTTCGCACTTGTGTTAGTGTTGAAAAACCACTTTTCGCACTTGTGTTGGTGCAGGAAACCACTTTTGCACTTGTAGTAGTGTGGAAAAACCACTTTGCGCACTTGTGTTAGTGTTGAAAAACCACTTTTTGCACTTGTGTTAGTGTTGAAAAACCACTTTTCGCACTTGTGTTGGTGCAGGAAACCACTTTTGCACTTGTAGTAGAGTGGAAAAACCACTTTTCGCACTTGTGTTAGTGTTGAAAAACCACTTTTCGCACTTGTGTTAGTGTTGAAAAACCACTTTTCGCACTTGTGTTAGTGTTGAAAAACCACTTTTCGCACTTGTGTTGGTGCAGGAAACCACTTTTGCACTTGTATTAGTGTGGAAAAAACACTTTTTGCACTTGTGATAGTGTTTAAAAACGACTTTTCGCACCTGTGTTAGTGTTGAAAAACCACTTTTCGCACTTGTGTTGGTGCAGGAAACCACTTTTGCACTTGTATTAGTGTGGAAAAAGCACTTTTCGCACTTGTGTTAGTGTTGAAAAACCACTTTTCGCACTTGTGTTAGTGTTGAGAAAAAACTTTTCGCACTTGTGTTAGTGTTGAAAAACCACTTTTCGCACTTGTGTTGGTGCAGGAAACCACTTTTGCACTTGTATTAGTGTGGAAAAACCACTTTTTGCACTTGTGATAGTGTTGAAAAACCACTTTTCGCACTTGTGTTAGTGTTGAAAAACCACTTTTCGCACTTGTGTTGGTGCAGGAAACCACTTTTGCACTAGTATTAGTGTGGAAAAACCACTTTTCGCACTTGTGTTAGTGTTGAAAAACCACTTTTCGCACTTGTGTTAGTGTTGAAAAACCACTTTTCGCACTTGTGTTGGTGCATGAAACCACTTTTGCACTTGTATTAGTGTGGCAAAAACCACTTTTCGCACTTGTGATAGTGTTGAAAAACCACTTTTCGCACTTGTGTTAGTGTTGAAAAACCACTTTTCGCACTTGTGTTGGTGCAGGAAACCACTTTTGCACTTGTGTTAGTGTTGAAAAACCACTTTTCGCACTTGTGTTAGTGTTGAAAAACCACTTTTTGCACTTGTGTTAGTGTTGAAAAACCACTTTTCGCACTTGTGTTGGTGCAGGAAACCACTTTTGCACCTGTATTAGTGTGGAAAAAACACTTTTGGCACTTGTGATAGTGTTGAAAAACCACTTTTCGCACTTGTGTTAGTGTTGAAAAACCACTTTTCGCACTTGTGATAGTGTTGAAAAACCACTTTTCGCAATTGTGTTGGTGCAGGAAACCACTTTTGCACTTGTATTAGTGTGGAAAAAACACTTTTTGCACTTGTGATAGTGTTGCAAAACCACTTTTCGCACTTGTGTTAGTGTTGAAAAACTACTTTTCGCACTTGTGTTAGTGTTGAAAAACCACTTTTCGCACTTGTGTTGGTGCAGGAAACCACTTTTGCACTTGTATTAGTGTGAAAAAAACACTTTTTGCACTTGTGATAGTGTTGAAAAACCACTTTATGCACTTGTGTTAGTGTTGAAAAACCACTTTTCGCACTTGTGTTGGTGCAGGAAACCACTTTTGCACTTGTTGTAGTGTGGAAAAACCACTTTGCGCACTTGTGTTAGTGTTGAAAAACCACTTTTCGCACTTGTGTTAGTGTTGAAAAACCACTTTTCGCACTTGTGTTGGTGCAGGAAACCACTTTTGCACTTGTATTAGTGTGGAAAAACCACTTTTTGCACTTGTGTTAGCGTTGAAAAACCACTTTTCGCACTTGTGTTAGTGTTGAAAAACCACTTTTCGCACTTGTGTTGTTGCAGGAAACCACTTTTGCACTTGTATTAGTGTGGAAAAAACACTTTTTGCACTTGTGATAGTGTTGAAAAACCACTTTTCGCACTTGTGTTAGTGTTGAAAAACCACTTTTCGCACTTGTGTTGGTGCAGGAAACCACTTTTGCACTTGTATTAGTGTGGAAAAACCACTTTTCGCACTTGTGTTAGTGTTGAAAAACAACTTTTCGCACTTGTGTTAGTGTTGAAAAACCACTTTTCGCACTTGTGTTAGTGTTGAAAAACCACTTTTCGCACTTGTGATAGTGTTGAAAAACCACTTTTCGCAATTGTGTTGGTGCAGGAAACCACTTTTGCACTTGTATTAGTGTGGAAAAAACACTTTTCGCACTTGTGTTAGTGTTGAAAAACCACTTTTCGCACTTGTGTTAGTGTTGAAAAACCACTTTTCGCACTTGTGTTAGTGTTGAAAAACCACTTTTCGCACTTGTGTTGGTGCAGGAAACCACTTTTGCACTTGTATTAGTGTGAAAAAAACACTTTTTGCACTTGTGATAGTGTTGAAAAACCACTTTTCGCACTTGTGTTAGTGTTGAAAAACCACTTTTCGCACTTGTGTTGGTGCAGGAAACCACTTTTGCACTTGTAGTAGTGTGGAAAAACCACTTTGCGCACTTGTGTTAGTGTTGAAAAACCACTTTTTGCACTTGTGTTAGTGTTGAAAAACCACTTTTCGCACTTGTGTTGGTGCAGGAAACCACTTTTGCACTTGTAGTAGAGTGGAAAAACCACTTTTCGCACTTGTGTTAGTGTTGAAAAACCACTTTTCGCACTTGTGTTAGTGTTGAAAAACCACTTTTCGCACTTGTGTTAGTGTTGAAAAACCACTTTTCGCACTTGTGTTGGTGCAGGAAACCACTTTTGCACTTGTATTAGTGTGGAAAAAACACTTTTTGCACTTGTGATAGTGTTTAAAAACGACTTTTCGCACCTGTGTTAGTGTGGAAAAACCACTTTTCGCACTTGTGTTGGTGCAGGAAACCACTTTTGCACTTGTATTAGTGTGGAAAAAGCACTTTTCGCACTTGTGTTAGTGTTGAAAAACCACTTTTCGCACTTGTGTTAGTGTTGAGAAAAAACTTTTCGCACTTGTGTTAGTGTTGAAAAACCACTTTTCGCACTTGTGTTGGTGCAGGAAACCACTTTTGCACTTGTATTAGTGTGGAAAAACCACTTTTTGCACTTGTGATAGTGTTGAAAAACCACTTTTCGCACTTGTGTTAGTGTTGAAAAACCACTTTTCGCACTTGTGTTGGTGCAGGAAACCACTTTTGCACTAGTATTAGTGTGGAAAAACCACTTTTCGCACTTGTGTTAGTGTTGAAAAACCACTTTTCGCACTTGTGTTAGTGTTGAAAAACCACTTTTCGCACTTGTGTTGGTGCATGAAACCACTTTTGCACTTGTATTAGTGTGGCAAAAACCACTTTTCGCACTTGTGATAGTGTTGAAAAACCACTTTTCGCACTTGTGTTAGTGTTGAAAAACCACTTTTCGCACTTGTGTTGGTGCAGGAAACCACTTTTGCACTTGTATTAGTGTGGAAAAACCACTTTTCGCACTTGTGTTAGTGTTGAAAAACCACTTTTCGCACTTGTGTTAGTGTTGAAAAACCACTTTTTGCACTTGTGTTAGTGTTGAAAAACCACTTTTCGCACTTGTGTTGGTGCAGGAAACCACTTTTGCACCTGTATTAGTGTGGAAAAAACACTTTTTGCACTTGTGATAGTGTTGAAAAACCACTTTTCGCACTTGTGTTAGTGTTGAAAAACCACTTTTCGCACTTGTGATAGTGTTGAAAAACCACTTTTCGCAATTGTGTTGGTGCAGGAAACCACTTTTGCACTTGTATTAGTGTGGAAAAAACACTTTTTGCACTTGTGATAGTGTTGCAAAACCACTTTTCGCACTTGTGTTAGTGTTGAAAAACTACTTTTCGCACTTGTGTTAGTGTTGAAAAACCACTTTTCGCACTTGTGTTGGTGCAGGAAACCACTTTTGCACTTGTATTAGTGTGAAAAAAACACTTTTTGCACTTGTGATAGTGTTGAAAAACCACTTTATGCACTTGTGTTAGTGTTGAAAAACCACTTTTCGCACTTGTGTTGGTGCAGGAAACCACTTTTGCACTTGTTGTAGTGTGGAAAAACCACTTTGCGCACTTGTGTTAGTGTTGAAAAACCACTTTTCGCACTTGTGTTAGTGTTGAAAAACCACTTTTCGCACTTGTGTTGGTGCATGAAACCACTTTTGCACTTGTATTAGTGTGGAAAAACCACTTTTCGCACTAGTGTTAGTGTTGAAAAACCACTTTTCGCACTTGTGTTAGTGTTGAAAATGCACTTTTCGCATTTGTGTTGGTGCAGGAAACCACTTTTGCACTTGTATTAGTGTGGGAAAAACACTTTTTGCACTTGTGATAGTGTTGAGAAACCACTTTTCGCACTTGTGTTAGTGTTGAAAAACCACTTTTCGCACTTGTGTTGGTGCAGGAAACCACTTTTGCACTTGTATTAGTGTGGAAAAACCACTTTTCGCACTTGTGTTAGTGTGGAAAACCACTTTTCGCACTTGTGTTAGTGTTGAAAAACCACTTTTCGCACTTGTGTTGGTGCAGGAAACCACTTTTGCACTTGTATTAGTGTGGAAAAAACACTTTTTGCACTTGTGATAGTGTTGAAAAACCACTTTTTGCACCTGTGTTAGTGTTGAAAAACCACTTTTCGCACTTGTGTTGGTGCAGGAAACCACTTTTGCACTTGTATTAGTGTGGTAAAACCACTTTTCGCACTTGTGTTAGTGTTGAAAAACCACTTTTCGCACTTGTGTTAGTGTTGAGAAACCACTTTTCGCACTTGTGTTAGTGTTGAAAAACCACTTTTCGCACTTGTGTTGGTGCAGGAAACCACTTTTGCACTTGTATTAGTGTGGAAAAAACACTTTTTGCACTTGTGATAGTGTTGAAAAACCACTTTTCGCACTTGTGTTAGGTTTGAAAAACCACTTTTCGCACTTGTGTTGGTGCAGGAAACCACTTTTGCACTTGTATTAGTGTGGAAAAACCACTTTTCGCACTTGTGTTAGTGATGAAAAACCACTTTTCGCACTTGTGTTAGTGTTGAAAAACCACTTTTCGCACTTGTGTTCGTGTTGAAAAACCACTTTTCGCACTTGTGTTGGTGCAGGAAACCACTTTTGCACTTGTATTAGTGTGAAAAAAACACTTTTTGCACTTGTGATAGTGTTGAAAAACCACTTTTCGCACTTGTGTTAGTGTTGAAAAACCACTTTTCGCACTTGTGTTGGTGCAGGAAACCACTTTTGCACTTGTAGTGGTGTGGAAAAACCACTTTGCGCACTTGTGTTAGTGTTGAAAAACCACTTTTTGCACTTGTGTTAGTGTTGAAAAACCACTTTTCGCACTTGTGTTGGTGCAGGAAACCACTTTTGCACTTGTAGTAGAGTGGAAAAACCACTTTTCGCACTTGTGTTAGTGTTGAAAAACCACTTTTCGCACTTGTGTTGTTGCAGGAAACCACTTTTGCACTTGTATTAGTGTGGAAAAACCACTTTTCGCACTTGTGTTAGTGTTGAAAAACCACTTTTCGCACTTGTGTTGGTGCAGGAAACCACTTTTGCACTTGTATTAGTGTGGAAAAACCACTTTTCGCACTTGTGTTAGTGTTGAAAAACCACTTTTCGCACTTGTGTTAGTGTTGAAAAACCACTTTTCACACTTGTGTTGGTGCAGGAAACCACTTTTGCACTTGTATTAGTGTGGAAAAACCACTTTTCGCACTTGCGTTAGTGTTGAAAAACCACTTTTCGCACTTGTGTTAGTGTTGAAAAACCACTTTTCGCACTTGTGTTAGTGTTGAAAAACCACTTTTCGCACTTGTGTTGGTGCAGGAAACCACTATTGCACTTGTATTAGTGTGGAAAAAACACTTTTTGCACTTGTGATAGTGTTGAAAAACCACTTTTCGCACTTGTGTTAGTGTTGAAAAACCACTTTTCGCACTTGTGTTGGTGCAGGAAACCACTTTTGCACTTGTAGTAGTGTGGAAAAACCACTTTTCGCACTTGTGTTATTGTTGAAAAACCACTTTTCGCACTTGTGTTAGTGTTGAAAAACCACTTTTCACACTTGTGTTAGTGTTGAAAAACCACTTTTCGCACTTGTGTTGGTGCAGGAAACCACTTTTGCACTTGTATTAGTGTGGAAAAACCACTTTTCGCACTTATGTTAGTGTTGAAAAACCACTTTTCGCACTTGTGTTAGTGTTGAAAAACCACTTTTCGCACTTGTGTTAGTGTTAAAAAACCACTTTTCGCACTTGTGTTGGTGCAGGAAACCACTTTTGCACTTGTATTAGTGTGGAAAAAACACTTTTTGCACTTGTGATAGTGTTGAAAAACCACTTTTCGCACTTGTGTTAGTGTTGAAAAACCACTTTTCGCACTTGTGTTGGTGCAGGAAACCACTTTTGCACTTGTATTAGTGTGGAAAAACCACTTTTCGCACTTGTGTTAGTGTGGAAAAACCACTTTTCGCACTTGTGTTAGTGTTGAAAAACCACTTTTTGCACTTGTGTTGGTGCAGGAAACCACTTTTGCACTTGTATTAGTGTGGAAAAACACTTTTTGCACTTGTGATAGTGTTGAAAAACCACTTTTCGCACCTGTGTTAGTGTTGAAAAACCACTTTTCGCACTTGTGTTGGTGCAGGAAACCACTTTTGCACTTGTATTAGTGTGGAAAAACCACTTTTCGCACTTGTGTTAGTGTTGAAAAACCACTTTTCGCACTTGTGTTAGTGTTGAGAAACCACTTTTCGCACTTGTGTTAGTGTTGAAAAACCACTTTTCGCACTTGTGTTGGTGCAGGAAACCACTTTTGCACTTGTATTAGTGTGGAAAAACCACTTTTCGCACTTGTGTTAGTGTTGAAAAACCACTTTTCGCACTTGTGTTAGTGTTGAAAAACCACTTTTCGCACTTGTGTTGGTGCAGGAAACCACTTTTGCACTTGTATTAGTGTGGAAAAACCACTTTTCGCACTTGTGATAGTGTTGAAAAACCACTTTTCGCACTTGTGTTAGTGTTGAAAAACCACTTTTCGCACTTGTGTTGGTGCAGGAAACCAGTTTTGCACTTGTAATAGTGTGGAAAAACCACTTTTCGCACTTGTGTTAGTGTTGAAAAACCACTTTTCGCACTTGTGTTAGTGTTGAAAAACCACTTTTTGCACTTGTGTTAGTGTTGAAAAACCACTTTTCGCACTTGTGTTGGTGCAGGAAACCACTTTTGCACTTGTATTAGTGTGGAAAAAACACTTTTTGCACTTGTGATAGTGTTGAAAAACCACTTTTCGCACTTGTGTTAGTGTTGAAAAACCACTTTTCGCACTTGTGATAGTGTTGAAAAACCACTTTTCGCAATTGTGTTGGTGCAGGAAACCACTTTTGCACTTGTATTAGTGTGGAAAAAACACTTTTTGCACTTGTGATAGTGTTACAAAACCACTTTTTGCACTTGTGTTAGTGTTGAAAAACCACTTTTCGCACTTGTGTTAGTGTTGAAAAACCACTTTTCGCACTTGTGTTGGTGCAGGAAACCACTTTTGCACTTGTATTAGTGTGGAAAAACCACTTTTTGCACTTGTGTTAGCGTTGAAAAACCACTTTTCGCACTTGTGTTAGTGTTGAAAAACCACTTTTCGCACTTGTGTTGTTGCAGGAAACCACTTTTGCACTTGTATTAGTGTGGAAAAAACACTTTTTGCACTTGTGATAGTGTTGAAAAACCACTTTTCGCACTTGTGTTAGTGTTGAAAAACCACTTTTCGCACTTGTGTTGGTGCAGGAAACCACTTTTGCACTTGTATTAGTGTGGAAAAACCACTTTTCGCACTTGTGTTAGTGTTGAAAAACAACTTTTCGCACTTGTGTTAGTGTTGAAAAACCACTTTTCGCACTTGTGTTAGTGTTGAAAAACCACTTTTCGCACTTGTGATAGTGTTGAAAAACCACTTTTCGCAATTGTGTTGGTGCAGGAAACCACTTTTGCACTTGTATTAGTGTGGAAAAAACACTTTTCGCACTTGTGTTAGTGTTGAAAAACCACTTTTCGCACTTGTGTTAGTGTTGAAAAACCACTTTTCGCACTTGTGTTAGTGTTGAAAAACCACTTTTCGCACTTGTGTTGGTGCAGGAAACCACTTTTGCACTTGTATTAGTGTGAAAAAAACACTTTTTGCACTTGTGATAGTGTTGAAAAACCACTTTTCGCACTTGTGTTAGTGTTGAAAAACCACTTTTCGCACTTGTGTTGGTGCAGGAAACCACTTTTGCACTTGTAGTAGTGTGGAAAAACCACTTTGCGCACTTGTGTTAGTGTTGAAAAACCACTTTTTGCACTTGTGTTAGTGTTGAAAAACCACTTTTCGCACTTGTGTTGGTGCAGGAAACCACTTTTGCACTTGTAGTAGAGTGGAAAAACCACTTTTCGCACTTGTGTTAGTGTTGAAAAACCACTTTTCGCACTTGTGTTAGTGTTGAAAAACCACTTTTCGCACTTGTGTTAGTGTTGAAAAACCACTTTTCGCACTTGTGTTGGTGCAGGAAACCACTTTTGCACTTGTATTAGTGTGGAAAAAACACTTTTTGCACTTGTGATAGTGTTTAAAAACGACTTTTCGCACCTGTGTTAGTGTTGAAAAACCACTTTTCGCACTTGTGTTGGTGCAGGAAACCACTTTTGCACTTGTATTAGTGTGGAAAAAGCACTTTTCGCACTTGTGTTAGTGTTGAAAAACCACTTTTCGCACTTGTGTTAGTGTTGAGAAAAAACTTTTCGCACTTGTGTTAGTGTTGAAAAACCACTTTTCGCACTTGTGTTGGTGCAGGAAACCACTTTTGCACTTGTATTAGTGTGGAAAAACCACTTTTTGCACTTGTGATAGTGTTGAAAAACCACTTTTCGCACTTGTGTTAGTGTTGAAAAACCACTTTTCGCACTTGTGTTGGTGCAGGAAACCACTTTTGCACTAGTATTAGTGTGGAAAAACCACTTTTCGCACTTGTGTTAGTGTTGAAAAACCACTTTTCGCACTTGTGTTAGTGTTGAAAAACCACTTTTCGCACTTGTGTTGGTGCATGAAACCACTTTTGCACTTGTATTAGTGTGGCAAAAACCACTTTTCGCACTTGTGATAGTGTTGAAAAACCACTTTTCGCACTTGTGTTAGTGTTGAAAAACCACTTTTCGCACTTGTGTTGGTGCAGGAAACCACTTTTGCACTTGTATTAGTGTGGAAAAACCACTTTTCGCACTTGTGTTAGTGTTGAAAAACCACTTTTCGCACTTGTGTTAGTGTTGAAAAACCACTTTTCGCACTTGTGATAGTGTTGAAAAACCACTTTTCGCAATTGTGTTGGTGCAGGAAACCACTTTTGCACTTGTATTAGTGTGGAAAAAACACTTTTCGCACTTGTGTTAGTGTTGAAAAACCACTTTTCGCACTTGTGTTAGTGTTGAAAAACCACTTTTCGCACTTGTGTTAGTGTTGAAAAACCACTTTTCGCACTTGTGTTGGTGCAGGAAACCACTTTTGCACTTGTATTAGTGTGAAAAAAACACTTTTTGCACTTGTGATAGTGTTGAAAAACCACTTTTCGCACTTGTGTTAGTGTTGAAAAACCACTTTTCGCACTTGTGTTGGTGCAGGAAACCACTTTTGCACTTGTAGTAGTGTGGAAAAACCACTTTGCGCACTTGTGTTAGTGTTGAAAAACCACTTTTTGCACTTGTGTTAGTGTTGAAAAACCACTTTTCGCACTTGTGTTGGTGCAGGAAACCACTTTTGCACTTGTAGTAGAGTGGAAAAACCACTTTTCGCACTTGTGTTAGTGTTGAAAAACCACTTTTCGCACTTGTGTTAGTGTTGAAAAACCACTTTTCGCACTTGTGTTAGTGTTGAAAAACCACTTTTCGCACTTGTGTTGGTGCAGGAAACCACTTTTGCACTTGTATTAGTGTGGAAAAAACACTTTTTGCACTTGTGATAGTGTTTAAAAACGACTTTTCGCACCTGTGTTAGTGTTGAAAAACCACTTTTCGCACTTGTGTTGGTGCAGGAAACCACTTTTGCACTTGTATTAGTGTGGAAAAAGCACTTTTCGCACTTGTGTTAGTGTTGAAAAACCACTTTTCGCACTTGTGTTAGTGTTGAGAAAAAACTTTTCGCACTTGTGTTAGTGTTGAAAAACCACTTTTCGCACTTGTGTTGGTGCAGGAAACCACTTTTGCACTTGTATTAGTGTGGAAAAACCACTTTTTGCACTTGTGATAGTGTTGAAAAACCACTTTTCGCACTTGTGTTAGTGTTGAAAAACCACTTTTCGCACTTGTGTTGGTGCAGGAAACCACTTTTGCACTAGTATTAGTGTGGAAAAACCACTTTTCGCACTTGTGTTAGTGTTGAAAAACCACTTTTCGCACTTGTGTTAGTGTTGAAAAACCACTTTTCGCACTTGTGTTGGTGCATGAAACCACTTTTGCACTTGTATTAGTGTGGCAAAAACCACTTTTCGCACTTGTGATAGTGTTGAAAAACCACTTTTCGCACTTGTGTTAGTGTTGAAAAACCACTTTTCGCACTTGTGTTGGTGCAGGAAACCACTTTTGCACTTGTATTAGTGTGGAAAAACCACTTTTCGCACTTGTGTTAGTGTTGAAAAACCACTTTTCGCACTTGTGTTAGTGTTGAAAAACCACTTTTTGCACTTGTGTTAGTGTTGAAAAACCACTTTTCGCACTTGTGTTGGTGCAGGAAACCACTTTTGCACCTGTATTAGTGTGGAAAAAACACTTTTTGCACTTGTGATAGTGTTGAAAAACCACTTTTCGCACTTGTGTTAGTGTTGAAAAACCACTTTTCGCACTTGTGATAGTGTTGAAAAACCACTTTTCGCAATTGTGTTGGTGCAGGAAACCACTTTTGCACTTGTATTAGTGTGGAAAAAACACTTTTTGCACTTGTGATAGTGTTGCAAAACCACTTTTCGCACTTGTGTTAGTGTTGAAAAACTACTTTTCGCACTTGTGTTAGTGTTGAAAAACCACTTTTCGCACTTGTGTTGGTGCAGGAAACCACTTTTGCACTTGTATTAGTGTGAAAAAAACACTTTTTGCACTTGTGATAGTGTTGAAAAACCACTTTATGCACTTGTGTTAGTGTTGAAAAACCACTTTTCGCACTTGTGTTGGTGCAGGAAACCACTTTTGCACTTGTTGTAGTGTGGAAAAACCACTTTGCGCACTTGTGTTAGTGTTGAAAAACCACTTTTCGCACTTGTGTTAGTGTTGAAAAACCACTTTTCGCACTTGTGTTGGTGCAGGAAACCACTTTTGCACTTGTATTAGTGTGGAAAAACCACTTTTCGCACTAGTGTTAGTGTTGAAAAACCACTTTTCGCACTTGTGTTAGTGTTGAAAATGCACTTTTCGCATTTGTGTTGGTGCAGGAAACCACTTTTGCACTTGTATTAGTGTGGAAAAAACACTTTTTGCACTTGTGATAGTGTTGAGAAACCACTTTTCGCACTTGTGTTAGTGTTGAAAAACCACTTTTCGCACTTGTGTTGGTGCAGGAAACCACTTTTGCACTTGTATTAGTGTGGAAAAACCACTTTTCACACTTGTGTTAGTGTGGAAAAACCACTTTTCGCACTTGTGTTAGTGTTGAAAAACCACTTTTCGCACTTGTGTTGGTGCAGGAAACCACTTTTGCACTTGTATTAGTGTGGAAAAAACACTTTTTGCACTTGTGATAGTGTTGAAAAACCACTTTTTGCACCTGTGTTAGTGTTGAAAAACCACTTTTCGCACTTGTGTTGGTGCAGGAAACCACTTTTGCACTTGTATTAGTGTGGTAAAACCACTTTTCGCACTTGTGTTAGTGTTGAAAAACCACTTTTCGCACTTGTGTTAGTGTTGAGAAACCACTTTTCGCACTTGTGTTAGTGTTGAAAAACCACTTTTCACACTTGTGTTGGTGCAGGAAACCACTTTTGCACTTGTATTAGTGTGGAAAAAACACTTTTTGCACTTGTGATAGTGTTGAAAAACCACTTTTCGCACTTGTGTTAGGTTTGAAAAACCACTTTTCGCACTTGTGTTGGTGCAGGAAACCACTTTTGCACTTGTATTAGTGTGGAAAAACCACTTTTCGCACTTGTGTTAGTGATGAAAAACCACTTTTCGCACTTGTGTTAGTGTTGAAAAACCACTTTTCGCACTTGTGTTCGTGTTGAAAAACCACTTTTCGCACTTGTGTTGGTGCAGGAAACCACTTTTGCACTTGTATTAGTGTGAAAAAAACACTTTTTGCACTTGTGATAGTGTTGAAAAACCACTTTTCGCACTTGTGTTAGTGTTGAAAAACCACTTTTCGCACTTGTGTTGGTGCAGGAAACCACTTTTGCACTTGTAGTGGTGTGGAAAAACCACTTTGCGCACTTGTGTTAGTGTTGAAAAACCACTTTTTGCACTTGTGTTAGTGTTGAAAAACCACTTTTCGCACTTGTGTTGGTGCAGGAAACCACTTTTGCACTTGTAGTAGAGTGGAAAAACCACTTTTCGCACTTGTGTTAGTGTTGAAAAACCACTTTTCGCACTTGTGTTGTTGCAGGAAACCACTTTTGCACTTGTATTAGTGTGGAAAAACCACTTTTCGCACTTGTGTTAGTGTTGAAAAACCACTTTTCGCACTTGTGTTGGTGCAGGAAACCACTTTTGCACTTGTATTAGTGTGGAAAAACCACTTTTCGCACTTGTGTTAGTGTTGAAAAACCACTTTTCGCACTTGTGTTAGTGTTGAAAATGCACTTTTCGCACTTGTGTTGGTGCAGGAAACCACTTTTGCACTTGTATTAGTGTGGAAAAAACACTTTTTGCACTTGTGATAGTGTTGAGAAACCACTTTTCGCACTTGTGTTAGTGTTGAAAAACCACTTTTCGCACTTGTGTTGGTGCAGGAAACCACTTTTGCACTTGTATTAGTGTGGAAAAACCACTTTTCGCACTTGTGTTAGTGTGGAAAAACCACTTTTTGCACTTGTGTTAGTGTTGAAAAACCACTTTTCGCACTTGTGTTGGTGCAGGAAACCACTTTTGCACTTGTATTAGTGTGGAAAAAACACTTTTTGCACTTGTGATAGTGTTGAAAAACCACTTTTTGCACCTGTGTTAGTGTTGAAAAACCACTTTTCGCACTTGTGTTGGTGCAGGAAACCACTTTTGCACTTGTATTAGTGCGGAAAAACCACTTTTCGCACTTGTGTTAGTGTTGAAAAACCACTTTTCGCACTTGTGTTAGTGTTGAGAAACCACTTTTCGCACTTGTGTTAGTGTTGAAAAACCACTTTTCGCACTTGTGTTGGTGCAGGAAACCACTTTTGCACTTGTATTAGTGTGGAAAAAACACTTTTTGCACTTGTGATAGTGTTGAAAAACCACTTTTCGCACTTGTGTTAGTGTTGAAAAACCACTTTTCGCACCTGTGTTAGTGTTGAAAAACCACTTTTCGCACTTGTGTTGGTGCAGGAAACCACTTTTGCACTCGTATTAGTGTGGAAAAACCACTTTTCGCACTTGTGTTAGTGTTGAAAAACCACTTTTCGCACTTGTGTTAGTGTTGAGAAACCACTTTTCGCACTTGTGTTAGTGTTGAAAACCACTTTTCGCACTTGTGTTGGTGCAGGAAACCACTTTTGCACTTGTATTAGTGTGGAAAAACCACTTTTTGCACTTGTGATAGTGTTGAAAACCCACTTTTCGCACTTGTGTTAGTGTTGAAAAACCACTTTTCGCACTTGTGTTGGTGCAGGAAACCACTTTTGCACTAGTATTAGTGTGGAAAAACCACTTTTCGCACTTGTGTTAGTGTTGAAAAACCACTTTTCGCACTTGTGTTAGTGTTGAAAAACCACTTTTCGCACTTGTGTTGGTGCAAGAAACCACTTTTGCACTTGTATTAGTGTGGAAAAACCACTTTTCGCACTTGTGTTAGTGTTGAAAAACCACTTTTCGCACTTGTGTTAGTGTTGAAAAACCACTTTTCGCACTTGTGTTGGTGCAGGAAACCACTTTTGCACTTGTATTAGTGTGGAAAAACCACTTTTCTCACTTGTGTTAGTGTTGAAAAACCACTTTTCGCACTTGTGTTAGTGTTGAAAAACCACTTTTTGCACTTGTGTTAGTGTTGAAAAACCACTTTTCACACTTGTGTTGGTGCAGGAAACCACTTTTGCACTTGTATTAGTGTGGAAAAAACACTTTTTGCACTTGTGATAGTGTTGAAAAACCACTTTTCGCACTTGTGTTAGTGTTGAAAAACCACTTTTCACACTTGTGATAGTGTTGAAAAACCACTTTTCGCAATTGTGTTGGTGCAGGAAACCACTTTTGCACTTGTATTAGTGTGGAAAAAACACTTTTTGCACTTGTGATAGTGTTGAAAAACCACTTTTCGCACTTGTGTTAGTGTTGAAAAACCACTTTTCGCACTTGTGTTAGTGTTGAAAAACCACTTTTCGCACTTGTGTTGGTGCAGGAAACCACTTTTGCACTTGTATTAGTGTGGAAAAACCACTTTTCGCACTTGTGTTAGTGTTGAAAAACCACTTTTCGCACTTGTGTTAGTGTTGAAAAACCACTTTTCGCACTTGTGTTGGTGCAGGAAACCACTTTTGCACTTGTATTAGTGTGGAAAAAACACTTTTTGCACTTGTGATAGTGTTGAAAAACCACTTTTCGCACTTGTGTTAGTGTTGAAAAACCACTTTTCGCACTTGTGTTGGTGCAGGAAACCACTTTTGCACTTGTATTAGTGTGGAAAAACCACTTTTCGCACTTGTGTTAGTGTTGAAAAACCACTTTTCGCACTTGTGTTAGTGTTGAAAAACCACTTTTCGCACTTGTGTTGGTGCAGGAAACCACTTTTGCACTTGTATTAGTGTGGAAAAACCACTTTTCGCACTTGTGTTAGTGTTGAAAAACCACTTTTCGCACTTGTGTTAGTGTTGAAAAACCACTTTTCGCACTTGTGTTAGTGTTGAAAAACCACTTTTCGCACTTGTGTTGGTGCAGGAAACCACTTTTGCACTTGTATTAGTGTGGAAAAACCACTTTTCGCACTTGTGTTAGTGTTGAAAAACCACTTTTCGCACTTGTGTAAGTGTTGAAAAACCACTTTTCGCACTTGTGTTGGTGCAGGAAACCACTTTTGCACTTGTATTAGTGTGGAAAAACCACTTTTCGCACTTGTGTTAGTGTTGAAAAACCACTTTTCGCACTTGTGTTGGTGCAGGAAACCACTTTTGCACTTGTATTAGTGTGGAAAAACCACTTTTCGCACTTGTGTTAGTGTTGAAAAACCACTTTTCGCACTTGTGTTAGTGTTGAAAAACCACTTTTCGCACTTGTGTTAGTGTTGAAAAACCACTTTTCGCACTTGTGTTGGTGCAGGAAACCACTTTTGCACCTGTATTAGTGTGGAAAAACCACTTTTCGCACTTGTGATAGTGTTGAAAAACCACTTTTCGCACTTGTGTTGGTGCAGGAAACCACTTTTGCACTTGTAGTAGTGTGGAAAAAACACTTTTTGCACTTGTGATAGTGTTGAAAAACCACTTTTCGCACTTGTGTTAGTGTTGAAAAACCACTTTTCGCACTTGTGTTGGTGCAGGAAACCACTTTTGCACTTGTATTAGTGTGGAAAAACCACTTTTCGCACTTGTGTTAGTGTTGAAAAACCACTTTTCGCACTTGTGTTAGTGTTGAAAAACCACTTTTCGCACTTGTGTTGGTGCAGGAAACCACTTTTGCACTTGTATTAGTGTGGAAAAACCACTTTTCGCACTTGTGTTAGTGTTGAAAAACCACTTTTCACACTTGTGTTAGTGTTGAAAAACCACTTTTCGCACTTGTGTTGGTGCAGGAAACCACTTTTGCACTTGTATTAGTGTGGAAAAAACACTTTTTGCACTTGTGATAGTGTTGAAAAACCACTTTTCGCACTTGTGTTAGTGTTGAAAAACCACTTTTCACACTTGTGTTGGTGCAGGAAACCACTTTTGCACTTATATTCGTGTGGAAAAAACACTTTTTGCCCTTGTGATAGTGTTGAAAAACCACTTTTCGCACCTGTGTTAGTGTTGAAAAACCACTTTTCGCACTTGTGTTGGTGCAGGAAACCACTTTTGCACTTGTATTAGTGTGGAAAAACCACTTTTCGCACTTGTGTTAGTGTTGAAAAACCACTTTTCACACTTGTGTTAGTGTTGAGAAACCACTTTTCGCACTTGTGTTAGTGTTGAAAAACCACTTTTCGCACTTGTGTTGGTGCAGGAAACCACTTTTGCACTTGTATTAGTGTGGAAAAACCACTTTTTGCACTTGTGATAGTGTTGAAAAACCACTTTTCGCACTTGTGTTAGTGTTGAAAAACCACTTTTCGCACTTGTTGTGGTGCAGGAAACCACTTTTGCACTTGTATTAGTGTGGAAAAACCACTTTTCGCACTTGTGTTAGTGTTGAAAAACAACTTTTCGCACTTGTGTTAGTGTTGAAAAACCACTTTTCGCACTTGTGTTAGTGTTGAAAAACCACTTTTCGCACTTGTGATAGTGTTGAAAAACCACTTTTCGCAATTGTGTTGGTGCAGGAAACCACTTTTGCACTTGTATTAGTGTGGAAAAAACACTTTTCGCACTTGTGTTAGTGTTGAAAAACCACTTTTCGCACTTGTGTTAGTGTTGAAAAACCACTTTTCGCACTTGTGTTAGTGTTGAAAAACCACTTTTCGCACTTGTGTTGGTGCAGGAAACCACTTTTGCACTTGTATTAGTGTGAAAAAAACACTTTTTGCACTTGTGATAGTGTTGAAAAACCACTTTTCGCACTTGTGTTAGTGTTGAAAAACCACTTTTCACACTTGTGATAGTGTTGAAAAACCACTTTTCGCAATTGTGTTGGTGCAGGAAACCACTTTTGCACTTGTATTAGTGTGGAAAAAACACTTTTTGCACTTGTGATAGTGTTGAAAAACCACTTTTCGCACTTGTGTTAGTGTTGAAAAACCACTTTTCGCACTTGTGTTAGTGTTGAAAAACCACTTTTCGCACTTGTGTTGGTGCAGGAAACCACTTTTGCACTTGTATTAGTGTGGAAAAACCACTTTTCGCACTTGTGTTAGTGTTGAAAAACCACTTTTCGCACTTGTGTTAGTGTTGAAAAACCACTTTTCGCACTTGTGTTGGTGCAGGAAACCACTTTTGCACTTGTATTAGTGTGGAAAAAACACTTTTTGCACTTGTGATAGTGTTGAAAAACCACTTTTCGCACTTGTGTTAGTGTTGAAAAACCACTTTTCGCACTTGTGTTGGTGCAGGAAACCACTTTTGCACTTGTATTAGTGTGGAAAAACCACTTTTCGCACTTGTGTTAGTGTTGAAAAACCACTTTTCGCACTTGTGTTAGTGTTGAAAAACCACTTTTCGCACTTGTGTTGGTGCAGGAAACCACTTTTGCACTTGTATTAGTGTGGAAAAACCACTTTTCGCACTTGTGTTAGTGTTGAAAAACCACTTTTCGCACTTGTGTTAGTGTTGAAAAACCACTTTTCGCACTTGTGTTAGTGTTGAAAAACCACTTTTCGCACTTGTGTTGGTGCAGGAAACCACTTTTGCACTTGTATTAGTGTGGAAAAACCACTTTTCGCACTTGTGTTAGTGTTGAAAAACCACTTTTCGCACTTGTGTAAGTGTTGAAAAACCACTTTTCGCACTTGTGTTGGTGCAGGAAACCACTTTTGCACTTGTATTAGTGTGGAAAAACCACTTTTCGCACTTGTGTTAGTGTTGAAAAACCACTTTTCGCACTTGTGTTGGTGCAGGAAACCACTTTTGCACTTGTATTAGTGTGGAAAAACCACTTTTCGCACTTGTGTTAGTGTTGAAAAACCACTTTTCGCACTTGTGTTAGTGTTGAAAAACCACTTTTCGCACTTGTGTTAGTGTTGAAAAACCACTTTTCGCACTTGTGTTGGTGCAGGAAACCACTTTTGCACCTGTATTAGTGTGGAAAAACCACTTTTCGCACTTGTGATAGTGTTGAAAAACCACTTTTCGCACTTGTGTTGGTGCAGGAAACCACTTTTGCACTTGTAGTAGTGTGGAAAAAACACTTTTTGCACTTGTGATAGTGTTGAAAAACCACTTTTCGCACTTGTGTTAGTGTTGAAAAACCACTTTTCGCACTTGTGTTGGTGCAGGAAACCACTTTTGCACTTGTATTAGTGTGGAAAAACCACTTTTCGCACTTGTGTTAGTGTTGAAAAACCACTTTTCGCACTTGTGTTAGTGTTGAAAAACCACTTTTCGCACTTGTGTTGGTGCAGGAAACCACTTTTGCACTTGTATTAGTGTGGAAAAACCACTTTTCGCACTTGTGTTAGTGTTGAAAAACCACTTTTCACACTTGTGTTAGTGTTGAAAAACCACTTTTCGCACTTGTGTTGGTGCAGGAAACCACTTTTGCACTTGTATTAGTGTGGAAAAAACACTTTTTGCACTTGTGATAGTGTTGAAAAACCACTTTTCGCACTTGTGTTAGTGTTGAAAAACCACTTTTCACACTTGTGTTGGTGCAGGAAACCACTTTTGCACTTATATTCGTGTGGAAAAAACACTTTTTGCCCTTGTGATAGTGTTGAAAAACCACTTTTCGCACCTGTGTTAGTGTTGAAAAACCACTTTTCGCACTTGTGTTGGTGCAGGAAACCACTTTTGCACTTGTATTAGTGTGGAAAAACCACTTTTCGCACTTGTGTTAGTGTTGAAAAACCACTTTTCACACTTGTGTTAGTGTTGAGAAACCACTTTTCGCACTTGTGTTAGTGTTGAAAAACCACTTTTCGCACTTGTGTTGGTGCAGGAAACCACTTTTGCACTTGTATTAGTGTGGAAAAACCACTTTTTGCACTTGTGATAGTGTTGAAAAACCACTTTTCGCACTTGTGTTAGTGTTGAAAAACCACTTTTCGCACTTGTTGTGGTGCAGGAAACCACTTTTGCACTTGTATTAGTGTGGAAAAACCACTTTTCGCACTTGTGTTAGTGTTGAAAAACAACTTTTCGCACTTGTGTTAGTGTTGAAAAACCACTTTTCGCACTTGTGTTAGTGTTGAAAAACCACTTTTCGCACTTGTGATAGTGTTGAAAAACCACTTTTCGCAATTGTGTTGGTGCAGGAAACCACTTTTGCACTTGTATTAGTGTGGAAAAAACACTTTTCGCACTTGTGTTAGTGTTGAAAAACCACTTTTCGCACTTGTGTTAGTGTTGAAAAACCACTTTTCGCACTTGTGTTAGTGTTGAAAAACCACTTTTCGCACTTGTGTTGGTGCAGGAAACCACTTTTGCACTTGTATTAGTGTGAAAAAAACACTTTTTGCACTTGTGATAGTGTTGAAAAACCACTTTTCGCACTTGTGTTAGTGTTGAAAAACCACTTTTCGCACTTGTGTTGGTGCAGGAAACCACTTTTGCACTTGTAGTAGTGTGGAAAAACCACTTTGCGCACTTGTGTTAGTGTTGAAAAACCACTTTTTGCACTTGTGTTAGTGTTGAAAAACCACTTTTCGCACTTGTGTTGGTGCAGGAAACCACTTTTGCACTTGTAGTAGAGTGGAAAAACCACTTTTCGCACTTGTGTTAGTGTTGAAAAACCACTTTTCGCACTTGTGTTAGTGTTGAAAAACCACTTTTCGCACTTGTGTTCGTGTTGAAAAACCACTTTTCGCACTTGTGTTGGTGCAGGAAACCACTTTTGCACTTGCATTAGTGTGAAAAAACCACTTTTCGCACTTGTGTTAGTGTTGAAAAACCACTTTTCGCACTTGTGTTAGTGTTGAAAATGCACTTTTCGCACTTGTGTTGGTGCAGGAAACCACTTTTGCACTTGTATTAGTGTGGAAAAAACACTTTTTGCACTTGTGATAGTGTTGAAAAACCACTTTTCGCACTTGTGTTAGTGTTGAAAAACCACTTTTCGCACTTGTGATAGTGTTGAAAAACCACTTTTCGCACTTGTGTTGGTGCAGGAAACCACTTTTGCACTTGTATTAGTGTGGAAAAAACACTTTTTGCACTTGTGATAGTGTTGAAAAACCACTTTTCGCACTTGTGTTGGTGCAGGAAACCACTTTTGCACTTGTATTAGTGTGGAAAAAACACTTTTTGCACTTGTGATAGCGTTGAAAAACCACTTTTCGCACTTGTGTTAGTGTTGAAAAACCACTTTTCACACTTGTGTTGGTGCAGGAAACCACTTTTGCACTTGTATTAGTGTGGAAAAACCACTTTTCGCACTTGCGTTAGTGTTGAAAAACCACTTTTCGCACTTGTGTTAGTGTTGAAAAACCACTTTTCGCACTTGTGTTAGTGTTGAAAAACCACTTTTCGCACTTGTGTTGGTGCAGGAAACCACTTTTGCACTTGTATTAGTGTGGAAAAAACACTTTTTGCACTTGTGATAGTGTTGAAAAACCACTTTTCGCACTTGTGTTAGTGTTGAAAAACCACTTTTCGCACTTGTGTTGGTGCAGGAAACCACTTTTGCACTTGTAGTAGTGTGGAAAAACCACTTTTCGCACTTGTGTTATTGTTGAAAAACCACTTTTCGCACTTGTGTTAGTGTTGAAAAACCACTTTTCACACTTGTGTTAGTGTTGAAAAACCACTTTTCGCACTTGTGTTGGTGCAGGAAACCACTTTTGCACTTGTATTAGTGTGGAAAAACCACTTTTTGCACTTATGTTAGTGTTGAAAAACCACTTTTCGCACTTGTGTTAGTGTTGAAAAACCACTTTTCGCACTTGTGTTAGTGTTGAAAAACCACTTTTCGCACTTGTGTTGGTGCAGGAAACCACTTTTGCACTTGTATTAGTGTTGAAAAAACACTTTTTGCACTTGTGATAGTGTTGAAAAACCACTTTTCGCACTTGTGTTAGTGTTGAAAAACCACTTTTCGCACTTGTGTTGGTGCAGGAAACCACTTTTGCACTTGTATTAGTGTGGAAAAACCACTTTTCGCACTTGTGTTAGTGTGGAAAAACCACTTTTCGCACTTGTGTTAGTGTTGAAAAACCACTTTTCGCACTTGTGTTGGTGCAGGAAACCACTTTTGCACTTGTATTAGTGTGGAAAAACACTTTTTGCACTTGTGATAGTGTTGAAAAACCACTTTTCGCACCTGTGTTAGTGTTGAAAAACCACTTTTCGCACTTGTGTTGGTGCAGGAAACCACTTTTGCACTTGTATTAGTGTGGAAAAACCACTTTTCGCACTTGTGTTAGTGTTGAAAAACCACTTTTCGCACTTGTGTTAGTGTTGAGAAACCACTTTTCGCACTTGTGTTAGTGTTGAAAAACCACTTTTCGCACTTGTGTTGGTGCAGGAAACCACTTTTGCACTTGTATTAGTGTGGAAAAACCACTTTTCGCACTTGTGTTAGTGTTGAAAAACCACTTTTCGCACTTGTGTTAGTGTTGAAAAACCACTTTTCGCACTTGTGTTGGTGCAGGAAACCACTTTTGCACTTGTATTAGTGTGGAAAAACCACTTTTCGCACTTGTGATAGTGTTGAAAAACCACTTTTCGCACTTGTGTTAGTGTTGAAAAACCACTTTTCGCACTTGTGTTGGTGCAGGAAACCAGTTTTGCACTTGTAATAGTGTGGAAAAACCACTTTTCGCACTTGTGTTAGTGTTGAAAAACCACTTTTCGCACTTGTGTTAGTGTTGAAAAACCACTTTTTGCACTTGTGTTAGTGTTGAAAAACCACTTTTCGCACTTGTGTTGGTGCAGGAAACCACTTTTGCACTTGTATTAGTGTGGAAAAAACACTTTTTGCACTTGTGATAGTGTTGAAAAACCACTTTTCGCACTTGTGTTAGTGTTGAAAAACCACTTTTCGCACTTGTGATAGTGTTGAAAAACCACTTTTCGCAATTGTGTTGGTGCAGGAAACCACTTTTGCACTTGTATTAGTGTGGGAAAAACACTTTTTGCACTTGTGATAGTGTTACAAAACCACTTTTTGCACTTGTGTTAGTGTTGAAAAACCACTTTTCGCACTTGTGTTAGTGTTGAAAAACCACTTTTCGCACTTGTGTTGGTGCAGGAAACCACTTTTGCACTTGTATTAGTGTGGAAAAACCACTTTTTGCACTTGTGTTAGCGTTGAAAAACCACTTTTCGCACTTGTGTTAGTGTTGAAAAACCACTTTTCGCACTTGTGTTGTTGCAGGAAACCACTTTTGCACTTGTATTAGTGTGGAAAAAACACTTTTTGCACTTGTGATAGTGTTGAAAAACCACTTTTCGCACTTGTGTTAGTGTTGAAAAACCACTTTTCGCACTTGTGTTGGTGCAGGAAACCACTTTTGCACTTGTATTAGTGTGGAAAAACCACTTTTCGCACTTGTGTTAGTGTTGAAAAACAACTTTTCGCACTTGTGTTAGTGTTGAAAAACCACTTTTCGCACTTGTGTTAGTGTTGAAAAACCACTTTTCGCACTTGTGATAGTGTTGAAAAACCACTTTTCGCAATTGTGTTGGTGCAGGAAACCACTTTTGCACTTGTATTAGTGTGGAAAAAACACTTTTCGCACTTGTGTTAGTGTTGAAAAACCACTTTTCGCACTTGTGTTAGTGTTGAAAAACCACTTTTCGCACTTGTGTTAGTGTTGAAAAACCACTTTTCGCACTTGTGTTGGTGCAGGAAACCACTTTTGCACTTGTATTAGTGTGAAAAAAACACTTTTTGCACTTGTGATAGTGTTGAAAAACCACTTTTCGCACTTGTGTTAGTGTTGAAAAACCACTTTTCGCACTTGTGTTGGTGCAGGAAACCACTTTTGCACTTGTAGTAGTGTGGAAAAACCACTTTGCGCACTTGTGTTAGTGTTGAAAAACCACTTTTTGCACTTGTGTTAGTGTTGAAAAACCACTTTTCGCACTTGTGTTGGTGCAGGAAACCACTTTTGCACTTGTAGTAGAGTGGAAAAACCACTTTTCGCACTTGTGTTAGTGTTGAAAAACCACTTTTCGCACTTGTGTTAGTGTTGAAAAACCACTTTTCGCACTTGTGTTAGTGTTGAAAAACCACTTTTCGCACTTGTGTTGGTGCAGGAAACCACTTTTGCACTTGTATTAGTGTGGAAAAAACACTTTTTGCACTTGTGATAGTGTTTAAAAACGACTTTTCGCACCTGTGTTAGTGTTGAAAAACCACTTTTCGCACTTGTGTTGGTGCAGGAAACCACTTTTGCACTTGTATTAGTGTGGAAAAAGCACTTTTCGCACTTGTGTTAGTGTTGAAAAACCACTTTTCGCACTTGTGTTAGTGTTGAGAAAAAACTTTTCGCACTTGTGTTAGTGTTGAAAAACCACTTTTCGCACTTGTGTTGGTGCAGGAAACCACTTTTGCACTTGTATTAGTGTGGAAAAACCACTTTTTGCACTTGTGATAGTGTTGAAAAACCACTTTTCGCACTTGTGTTAGTGTTGAAAAACCACTTTTCGCACTTGTGTTGGTGCAGGAAACCACTTTTGCACTAGTATTAGTGTGGAAAAACCACTTTTCGCACTTGTGTTAGTGTTGAAAAACCACTTTTCGCACTTGTGTTAGTGTTGAAAAACCACTTTTCGCACTTGTGTTGGTGCATGAAACCACTTTTGCACTTGTATTAGTGTGGCAAAAACCACTTTTCGCACTTGTGATAGTGTTGAAAAACCACTTTTCGCACTTGTGTTAGTGTTGAAAAACCACTTTTCGCACTTGTGTTGGTGCAGGAAACCACTTTTGCACTTGTATTAGTGTGGAAAAACCACTTTTCGCACTTGTGTTAGTGTTGAAAAACCACTTTTCGCACTTGTGTTAGTGTTGAAAAACCACTTTTTGCACTTGTGTTAGTGTTGAAAAACCACTTTTCGCACTTGTGTTGGTGCAGGAAACCACTTTTGCACCTGTATTAGTGTGGAAAAAACACTTTTTGCACTTGTGATAGTGTTGAAAAACCACTTTTCGCACTTGTGTTAGTGTTGAAAAACCACTTTTCGCACTTGTGATAGTGTTGAAAAACCACTTTTCGCAATTGTGTTGGTGCAGGAAACCACTTTTGCACTTGTATTAGTGTGGAAAAAACACTTTTTGCACTTGTGATAGTGTTGCAAAACCACTTTTCGCACTTGTGTTAGTGTTGAAAAACTACTTTTCGCACTTGTGTTAGTGTTGAAAAACCACTTTTCGCACTTGTGTTGGTGCAGGAAACCACTTTTGCACTTGTATTAGTGTGGAAAAACCACTTTTCGCACTTGTGTTAGTGTTGAAAAACCACTTTTTGCACTTGTGTTAGTGTTGAAAAACCACTTTTCGCACTTGTGTTGGTGCAGGAAACCACGTTTGCACTTGTATTAGTGTGGAAAAAACACTTTTTGCACTTGTGATAGTGTTGAAAAACCACTTTTCGCACTTGTGTTAGTGTTGAAAAACCACTTTTCGCACTTGTGTTGGTGCAGGAAACCACTTTTGCACTTGTATTAGTGTGGAAAAACCACTTTTCGCACTTGTGTTAGTGTTGAAAAACCACTTTTCGCACTTTTGTTAGTGTTGAAAAACAACTTTTCGCACTTGCGTTCGTGTTGAAAAACCACTTTTCGCACTTGTGTTGGTGCAGGAAACCACTTTTGCACTTGTATTAGTGTGAAAAAAACACTTTTTGCACTTGTGATAGTGTTGAAAAACCACTTTATGCACTTGTGTTAGTGTTGAAAAACCACTTTTCGCACTTGTGTTGGTGCAGGAAACCACTTTTGCACTTGTTGTAGTGTGGAAAAACCACTTTGCGCACTTGTGTTAGTGTTGAAAAACCACTTTTCGCACTTGTGTTAGTGTTGAAAAACCACTTTTCGCACTTGTGTTGGTGCAGGAAACCACTTTTGCACTTGTATTAGTGTGGAAAAACCACTTTTCGCACTAGTGTTAGTGTTGAAAAACCACTTTTCGCACTTGTGTTAGTGTTGAAAATGCACTTTTCGCACTTGTGTTGGTGCAGGAAACCACTTTTGCACTTGTATTAGTGTGGAAAAAACACTTTTTGCACTTGTGATAGTGTTGAGAAACCACTTTTCGCACTTGTGTTAGTGTTGAAAAACCACTTTTCGCACTTGTGTTGGTGCAGGAAACCACTTTTGCACTTGTATTAGTGTGGAAAAACCACTTTTCGCACTTGTGTTAGTGTGGAAAAACCACTTTTCGCACTTGTGTTAGTGTTGAAAAACCACTTTTCGCACTTGTGTTGGTGCAGGAAACCACTTTTGCACTTGTATTAGTGTGGAAAAAACACTTTTTGCACTTGTGATAGTGTTGAAAAACCACTTTTTGCACCTGTGTTAGTGTTGAAAAACCACTTTTCGCACTTGTGTTGGTGCAGGAAACCACTTTTGCACTTGTATTAGTGTGGTAAAACCACTTTTCGCACTTGTGTTAGTGTTGAAAAACCACTTTTCGCACTTGTGTTAGTGTTGAGAAACCACTTTTCGCACTTGTGTTAGTGTTGAAAAACCACTTTTCGCACTTGTGTTGGTGCAGGAAACCACTTTTGCACTTGTATTAGTGTGGAAAAAACACTTTTTGCACTTGTGATAGTGTTGAAAAACCACTTTTCGCACTTGTGTTAGGTTTGAAAAACCACTTTTCGCACTTGTGTTGGTGCAGGAAACCACTTTTGCACTTGTATTAGTGTGGAAAAACCACTTTTCGCACTTGTGTTAGTGATGAAAAACCACTTTTCGCACTTGTGTTAGT
The DNA here is from genome assembly GCF_964187855.1 of Myxine glutinosa. Lineage (NCBI taxonomy): Eukaryota > Metazoa > Chordata > Myxini > Myxiniformes > Myxinidae > Myxine > Myxine glutinosa. Next base: position 96,282 of record NW_027616846.1, on the reverse strand, counting down.
GTTGAAAAACCACTTTTCGCACTTGTGTTCGTGTTGAAAAACCACTTTTCGCACTTGTGTTGGTGCAGGAAACCACTTTTGCACTTGTATTAGTGTGAAAAAAACACTTTTTGCACTTGTGATAGTGTTGAAAAACCACTTTTCGCACTTGTGTTAGTGTTGAAAAACCACTTTTCGCACTTGTGTTGGTGCAGGAAACCACTTTTGCACTTGTAGTGGTGTGGAAAAACCACTTTGCGCACTTGTGTTAGTGTTGAAAAACCACTTTTTGCACTTGTGTTAGTGTTGAAAAACCACTTTTCGCACTTGTGTTGGTGCAGGAAACCACTTTTGCACTTGTAGTAGAGTGGAAAAACCACTTTTCGCACTTGTGTTAGTGTTGAAAAACCACTTTTCGCACTTGTGTTGTTGCAGGAAACCACTTTTGCACTTGTATTAGTGTGGAAAAACCACTTTTCGCACTTGTGTTAGTGTTGAAAAACCACTTTTCGCACTTGTGTTGGTGCAGGAAACCACTTTTGCACTTGTATTAGTGTGGAAAAACCACTTTTCGCACTTGTGTTAGTGTTGAAAAACCACTTTTCGCACTTGTGTTAGTGTTGAAAATGCACTTTTCGCACTTGTGTTGGTGCAGGAAACCACTTTTGCACTTGTATTAGTGTGGAAAAAACACTTTTTGCACTTGTGATAGTGTTGAGAAACCACTTTTCGCACTTGTGTTAGTGTTGAAAAACCACTTTTCGCACTTGTGTTGGTGCAGGAAACCACTTTTGCACTTGTATTAGTGTGGAAAAACCACTTTTCGCACTTGTGTTAGTGTGGAAAAACCACTTTTCGCACTTGTGTTAGTGTTGAAAAACCACTTTTCGCACTTGTGTTGGTGCAGGAAACCACTTTTGCACTTGTATTAGTGTGGAAAAAACACTTTTTGCACTTGTGATAGTGTTGAAAAACCACTTTTTGCACCTGTGTTAGTGTTGAAAAACCACTTTTCGCACTTGTGTTGGTGCAGGAAACCACTTTTGCACTTGTATTAGTGCGGAAAAACCACTTTTCGCACTTGTGTTAGTGTTGAAAAACCACTTTTCGCACTTGTGTTAGTGTTGAGAAACCACTTTTCGCACTTGTGTTAGTGTTGAAAAACCACTTTTCGCACTTGTGTTGGTGCAGGAAACCACTTTTGCACTTGTATTAGTGTGGAAAAAACACTTTTTGCACTTGTGATAGTGTTGAAAAACCACTTTTCGCACTTGTGTTAGTGTTGAAAAACCACTTTTCGCACCTGTGTTAGTGTTGAAAAACCACTTTTCGCACTTGTGTTGGTGCAGGAAACCACTTTTGCACTCGTATTAGTGTGGAAAAACCACTTTTCGCACTTGTGTTAGTGTTGAAAAACCACTTTTCGCACTTGTGTTAGTGTTGAGAAACCACTTTTCGCACTTGTGTTAGTGTTGAAAACCACTTTTCGCACTTGTGTTGGTGCAGGAAACCACTTTTGCACTTGTATTAGTGTGGAAAAACCACTTTTTGCACTTGTGATAGTGTTGAAAAACCACTTTTCGCACTTGTGTTAGTGTTGAAAAACCACTTTTCGCACTTGTGTTGGTGCAGGAAACCACTTTTGCACTAGTATTAGTGTGGAAAAACCACTTTTCGCACTTGTGTTAGTGTTGAAAAACCACTTTTCGCACTTGTGTTAGTGTTGAAAAACCACTTTTCGCACTTGTGTTGGTGCAAGAAACCACTTTTGCACTTGTATTAGTGTGGAAAAACCACTTTTCGCACTTGTGTTAGTGTTGAAAAACCACTTTTCGCACTTGTGTTCGTGTTGAAAAACCACTTTTCGCACTTGTGTTGGTGCAGGAAACCACTTTTGCACTTGTATTAGTGTGGAAAAACCACTTTTCTCACTTGTGTTAGTGTTGAAAAACCACTTTTCGCACTTGTGTTAGTGTTGAAAAACCACTTTTTGCACTTGTGTTAGTGTTGAAAAACCACTTTTCACACTTGTGTTGGTGCAGGAAACCACTTTTGCACTTGTATTAGTGTGGAAAAAACACTTTTTGCACTTGTGATAGTGTTGAAAAACCACTTTTCGCACTTGTGTTAGTGTTGAAAAACCACTTTTCACACTTGTGATAGTGTTGAAAAACCACTTTTCGCAATTGTGTTGGTGCAGGAAACCACTTTTGCACTTGTATTAGTGTGGAAAAAACACTTTTTGCACTTGTGATAGTGTTGAAAAACCACTTTTCGCACTTGTGTTAGTGTTGAAAAACCACTTTTCGCACTTGTGTTAGTGTTGAAAAACCACTTTTCGCACTTGTGTTGGTGCAGGAAACCACTTTTGCACTTGTATTAGTGTGGAAAAACCACTTTTCGCACTTGTGTTAGTGTTGAAAAACCACTTTTCGCACTTGTGTTAGTGTTGAAAAACCACTTTTCGCACTTGTGTTGGTGCAGGAAACCACTTTTGCACTTGTATTAGTGTGGAAAAAACACTTTTTGCACTTGTGATAGTGTTGAAAAACCACTTTTCGCACTTGTGTTAGTGTTGAAAAACCACTTTTCGCACTTGTGTTGGTGCAGGAAACCACTTTTGCACTTGTATTAGTGTGGAAAAACCACTTTTCGCACTTGTGTTAGTGTTGAAAAACCACTTTTCGCACTTGTGTTAGTGTTGAAAAACCACTTTTCGCACTTGTGTTGGTGCAGGAAACCACTTTTGCACTTGTATTAGTGTGGAAAAACCACTTTTCGCACTTGTGTTAGTGTTGAAAAACCACTTTTCGCACTTGTGTTAGTGTTGAAAAACCACTTTTCGCACTTGTGTTAGTGTTGAAAAACCACTTTTCGCACTTGTGTTGGTGCAGGAAACCACTTTTGCACTTGTATTAGTGTGGAAAAACCACTTTTCGCACTTGTGTTAGTGTTGAAAAACCACTTTTCGCACTTGTGTAAGTGTTGAAAAACCACTTTTCGCACTTGTGTTGGTGCAGGAAACCACTTTTGCACTTGTATTAGTGTGGAAAAACCACTTTTCGCACTTGTGTTAGTGTTGAAAAACCACTTTTCGCACTTGTGTTGGTGCAGGAAACCACTTTTGCACTTGTATTAGTGTGGAAAAACACTTTTTGCACTTGTGATAGTGTTGAAAAACCACTTTTCGCACCTGTGTTAGTGTTGAAAAACCACTTTTCGCACTTGTGTTGGTGCAGGAAACCACTTTTGCACTTGTATTAGTGTGGAAAAACCACTTTTCGCACTTGTGTTAGTGTTGAAAAACCACTTTTCGCACTTGTGTTAGTGTTGAGAAACCACTTTTCGCACTTGTGTTAGTGTTGAAAAACCACTTTTCGCACTTGTGTTGGTGCAGGAAACCACTTTTGCACTTGTATTAGTGTGGAAAAACCACTTTTCGCACTTGTGTTAGTGTTGAAAAACCACTTTTCGCACTTGTGTTAGTGTTGAAAAACCACTTTTCGCACTTGTGTTGGTGCAGGAAACCACTTTTGCACTTGTATTAGTGTGGAAAAACCACTTTTCGCACTTGTGATAGTGTTGAAAAACCACTTTTCGCACTTGTGTTAGTGTTGAAAAACCACTTTTCGCACTTGTGTTGGTGCAGGAAACCAGTTTTGCACTTGTAATAGTGTGGAAAAACCACTTTTCGCACTTGTGTTAGTGTTGAAAAACCACTTTTCGCACTTGTGTTAGTGTTGAAAAACCACTTTTTGCACTTGTGTTAGTGTTGAAAAACCACTTTTCGCACTTGTGTTGGTGCAGGAAACCACTTTTGCACTTGTATTAGTGTGGAAAAAACACTTTTTGCACTTGTGATAGTGTTGAAAAACCACTTTTCGCACTTGTGTTAGTGTTGAAAAACCACTTTTCGCACTTGTGATAGTGTTGAAAAACCACTTTTCGCAATTGTGTTGGTGCAGGAAACCACTTTTGCACTTGTATTAGTGTGGGAAAAACACTTTTTGCACTTGTGATAGTGTTACAAAACCACTTTTTGCACTTGTGTTAGTGTTGAAAAACCACTTTTCGCACTTGTGTTAGTGTTGAAAAACCACTTTTCGCACTTGTGTTGGTGCAGGAAACCACTTTTGCACTTGTATTAGTGTGGAAAAACCACTTTTTGCACTTGTGTTAGCGTTGAAAAACCACTTTTCGCACTTGTGTTAGTGTTGAAAAACCACTTTTCGCACTTGTGTTGTTGCAGGAAACCACTTTTGCACTTGTATTAGTGTGGAAAAAACACTTTTTGCACTTGTGATAGTGTTGAAAAACCACTTTTCGCACTTGTGTTAGTGTTGAAAAACCACTTTTCGCACTTGTGTTGGTGCAGGAAACCACTTTTGCACTTGTATTAGTGTGGAAAAACCACTTTTCGCACTTGTGTTAGTGTTGAAAAACAACTTTTCGCACTTGTGTTAGTGTTGAAAAACCACTTTTCGCACTTGTGTTAGTGTTGAAAAACCACTTTTCGCACTTGTGATAGTGTTGAAAAACCACTTTTCGCAATTGTGTTGGTGCAGGAAACCACTTTTGCACTTGTATTAGTGTGGAAAAAACACTTTTCGCACTTGTGTTAGTGTTGAAAAACCACTTTTCGCACTTGTGTTAGTGTTGAAAAACCACTTTTCGCACTTGTGTTAGTGTTGAAAAACCACTTTTCGCACTTGTGTTGGTGCAGGAAACCACTTTTGCACTTGTATTAGTGTGAAAAAAACACTTTTTGCACTTGTGATAGTGTTGAAAAACCACTTTTCGCACTTGTGTTAGTGTTGAAAAACCACTTTTCGCACTTGTGTTGGTGCAGGAAACCACTTTTGCACTTGTAGTAGTGTGGAAAAACCACTTTGCGCACTTGTGTTAGTGTTGAAAAACCACTTTTTGCACTTGTGTTAGTGTTGAAAAACCACTTTTCGCACTTGTGTTGGTGCAGGAAACCACTTTTGCACTTGTAGTAGAGTGGAAAAACCACTTTTCGCACTTGTGTTAGTGTTGAAAAACCACTTTTCGCACTTGTGTTAGTGTTGAAAAACCACTTTTCGCACTTGTGTTAGTGTTGAAAAACCACTTTTCGCACTTGTGTTGGTGCAGGAAACCACTTTTGCACTTGTATTAGTGTGGAAAAAACACTTTTTGCACTTGTGATAGTGTTTAAAAACGACTTTTCGCACCTGTGTTAGTGTTGAAAAACCACTTTTCGCACTTGTGTTGGTGCAGGAAACCACTTTTGCACTTGTATTAGTGTGGAAAAAGCACTTTTCGCACTTGTGTTAGTGTTGAAAAACCACTTTTCGCACTTGTGTTAGTGTTGAGAAAAAACTTTTCGCACTTGTGTTAGTGTTGAAAAACCACTTTTTGCACTTGTGTTGGTGCAGGAAACCACTTTTGCACTTGTATTAGTGTGGAAAAACCACTTTTTGCACTTGTGATAGTGTTGAAAAACCACTTTTCGCACTTGTGTTAGTGTTGAAAAACCACTTTTCGCACTTGTGTTGGTGCAGGAAACCACTTTTGCACTAGTATTAGTGTGGAAAAACCACTTTTCGCACTTGTGTTAGTGTTGAAAAACCACTTTTCGCACTTGTGTTAGTGTTGAAAAACCACTTTTCGCACTTGTGTTGGTGCATGAAACCACTTTTGCACTTGTATTAGTGTGGCAAAAACCACTTTTCGCACTTGTGATAGTGTTGAAAAACCACTTTTCGCACTTGTGTTAGTGTTGAAAAACCACTTTTCGCACTTGTGTTGGTGCAGGAAACCACTTTTGCACTTGTATTAGTGTGGAAAAACCACTTTTCGCACTTGTGTTAGTGTTGAAAAACCACTTTTCGCACTTGTGTTAGTGTTGAAAAACCACTTTTTGCACTTGTGTTAGTGTTGAAAAACCACTTTTCGCACTTGTGTTGGTGCAGGAAACCACTTTTGCACCTGTATTAGTGTGGAAAAAACACTTTTTGCACTTGTGATAGTGTTGAAAAACCACTTTTCGCACTTGTGTTAGTGTTGAAAAACCACTTTTCGCACTTGTGATAGTGTTGAAAAACCACTTTTCGCAATTGTGTTGGTGCAGGAAACCACTTTTGCACTTGTATTAGTGTGGAAAAAACACTTTTTGCACTTGTGATAGTGTTGCAAAACCACTTTTCGCACTTGTGTTAGTGTTGAAAAACTACTTTTCGCACTTGTGTTAGTGTTGAAAAACCACTTTTCGCACTTGTGTTGGTGCAGGAAACCACTTTTGCACTTGTATTAGTGTGGAAAAACCACTTTTCGCACTTGTGTTAGTGTTGAAAAACCACTTTTTGCACTTGTGTTAGTGTTGAAAAACCACTTTTCGCACTTGTGTTGGTGCAGGAAACCACGTTTGCACTTGTATTAGTGTGGAAAAAACACTTTTTGCACTTGTGATAGTGTTGAAAAACCACTTTTCGCACTTGTGTTAGTGTTGAAAAACCACTTTTCGCACTTGTGTTGGTGCAGGAAACCACTTTTGCACTTGTATTAGTGTGGAAAAACCACTTTTCGCACTTGTGTTAGTGTTGAAAAACCACTTTTCGCACTTTTGTTAGTGTTGAAAAACAACTTTTCGCACTTGTGTTCGTGTTGAAAAACCACTTTTCGCACTTGTGTTGGTGCAGGAAACCACTTTTGCACTTGTATTAGTGTGAAAAAAACACTTTTTGCACTTGTGATAGTGTTGAAAAACCACTTTATGCACTTGTGTTAGTGTTGAAAAACCACTTTTCGCACTTGTGTTGGTGCAGGAAACCACTTTTGCACTTGTTGTAGTGTGGAAAAACCACTTTGCGCACTTGTGTTAGTGTTGAAAAACCACTTTTCGCACTTGTGTTAGTGTTGAAAAACCACTTTTCGCACTTGTGTTGGTGCAGGAAACCACTTTTGCACTTGTATTAGTGTGGAAAAACCACTTTTCGCACTAGTGTTAGTGTTGAAAAACCACTTTTCGCACTTGTGTTAGTGTTGAAAATGCACTTTTCGCACTTGTGTTGGTGCAGGAAACCACTTTTGCACTTGTATTAGTGTGGAAAAAACACTTTTTGCACTTGTGATAGTGTTGAGAAACCACTTTTCGCACTTGTGTTAGTGTTGAAAAACCACTTTTCGCACTTGTGTTGGTGCAGGAAACCACTTTTGCACTTGTATTAGTGTGGAAAAACCACTTTTCGCACTTGTGTTAGTGTGGAAAAACCACTTTTCGCACTTGTGTTAGTGTTGAAAAACCACTTTTCGCACTTGTGTTGGTGCAGGAAACCACTTTTGCACTTGTATTAGTGTGGAAAAAACACTTTTTGCACTTGTGATAGTGTTGAAAAACCACTTTTTGCACCTGTGTTAGTGTTGAAAAACCACTTTTCGCACTTGTGTTGGTGCAGGAAACCACTTTTGCACTTGTATTAGTGTGGTAAAACCACTTTTCGCACTTGTGTTAGTGTTGAAAAACCACTTTTCGCACTTGTGTTAGTGTTGAGAAACCACTTTTCGCACTTGTGTTAGTGTTGAAAAACCACTTTTCGCACTTGTGTTGGTGCAGGAAACCACTTTTGCACTTGTATTAGTGTGGAAAAAACACTTTTTGCACTTGTGATAGTGTTGAAAAACCACTTTTCGCACTTGTGTTAGGTTTGAAAAACCACTTTTCGCACTTGTGTTGGTGCAGGAAACCACTTTTGCACTTGTATTAGTGTGGAAAAACCACTTTTCGCACTTGTGTTAGTGATGAAAAACCACTTTTCGCACTTGTGTTAGTGTTGAAAAACCACTTTTCGCACTTGTGTTCGTGTTGAAAAACCACTTTTCGCACTTGTGTTGGTGCAGGAAACCACTTTTGCACTTGTATTAGTGTGAAAAAAACACTTTTTGCACTTGTGATAGTGTTGAAAAACCACTTTTCGCACTTGTGTTAGTGTTGAAAAACCACTTTTCGCACTTGTGTTGGTGCAGGAAACCACTTTTGCACTTGTAGTGGTGTGGAAAAACCACTTTGCGCACTTGTGTTAGTGTTGAAAAACCACTTTTTGCACTTGTGTTAGTGTTGAAAAACCACTTTTCGCACTTGTGTTGGTGCAGGAAACCACTTTTGCACTTGTAGTAGAGTGGAAAAACCACTTTTCGCACTTGTGTTAGTGTTGAAAAACCACTTTTCGCACTTGTGTTGTTGCAGGAAACCACTTTTGCACTTGTATTAGTGTGGAAAAACCACTTTTCGCACTTGTGTTAGTGTTGAAAAACCACTTTTCGCACTTGTGTTGGTGCAGGAAACCACTTTTGCACTTGTATTAGTGTGGAAAAACCACTTTTCGCACTTGTGTTAGTGTTGAAAAACCACTTTTCGCACTTGTGTTAGTGTTGAAAATGCACTTTTCGCACTTGTGTTGGTGCAGGAAACCACTTTTGCACTTGTATTAGTGTGGAAAAAACACTTTTTGCACTTGTGATAGTGTTGAGAAACCACTTTTCGCACTTGTGTTAGTGTTGAAAAACCACTTTTCGCACTTGTGTTGGTGCAGGAAACCACTTTTGCACTTGTATTAGTGTGGAAAAACCACTTTTCGCACTTGTGTTAGTGTGGAAAAACCACTTTTCGCACTTGTGTTAGTGTTGAAAAACCACTTTTCGCACTTGTGTTGGTGCAGGAAACCACTTTTGCACTTGTATTAGTGTGGAAAAAACACTTTTTGCACTTGTGATAGTGTTGAAAAACCACTTTTTGCACCTGTGTTAGTGTTGAAAAACCACTTTTCGCACTTGTGTTGGTGCAGGAAACCACTTTTGCACTTGTATTAGTGCGGAAAAACCACTTTTCGCACTTGTGTTAGTGTTGAAAAACCACTTTTCGCACTTGTGTTAGTGTTGAGAAACCACTTTTCGCACTTGTGTTAGTGTTGAAAAACCACTTTTCGCACTTGTGTTGGTGCAGGAAACCACTTTTGCACTTGTATTAGTGTGGAAAAAACACTTTTTGCACTTGTGATAGTGTTGAAAAACCACTTTTCGCACTTGTGTTAGTGTTGAAAAACCACTTTTCGCACCTGTGTTAGTGTTGAAAAACCACTTTTCGCACTTGTGTTGGTGCAGGAAACCACTTTTGCACTCGTATTAGTGTGGAAAAACCACTTTTCGCACTTGTGTTAGTGTTGAAAAACCACTTTTCGCACTTGTGTTAGTGTTGAGAAACCACTTTTCGCACTTGTGTTAGTGTTGAAAACCACTTTTCGCACTTGTGTTGGTGCAGGAAACCACTTTTGCACTTGTATTAGTGTGGAAAAACCACTTTTTGCACTTGTGATAGTGTTGAAAAACCACTTTTCGCACTTGTGTTAGTGTTGAAAAACCACTTTTCGCACTTGTGTTGGTGCAGGAAACCACTTTTGCACTAGTATTAGTGTGGAAAAACCACTTTTCGCACTTGTGTTAGTGTTGAAAAACCACTTTTCGCACTTGTGTTAGTGTTGAAAAACCACTTTTCGCACTTGTGTTGGTGCAAGAAACCACTTTTGCACTTGTATTAGTGTGGAAAAACCACTTTTCGCACTTGTGTTAGTGTTGAAAAACCACTTTTCGCACTTGTGTTCGTGTTGAAAAACCACTTTTCGCACTTGTGTTGGTGCAGGAAACCACTTTTGCACTTGTATTAGTGTGGAAAAACCACTTTTCTCACTTGTGTTAGTGTTGAAAAACCACTTTTCGCACTTGTGTTAGTGTTGAAAAACCACTTTTTGCACTTGTGTTAGTGTTGAAAAACCACTTTTCACACTTGTGTTGGTGCAGGAAACCACTTTTGCACTTGTATTAGTGTGGAAAAAACACTTTTTGCACTTGTGATAGTGTTGAAAAACCACTTTTCGCACTTGTGTTAGTGTTGAAAAACCACTTTTCACACTTGTGATAGTGTTGAAAAACCACTTTTCGCAATTGTGTTGGTGCAGGAAACCACTTTTGCACTTGTATTAGTGTGGAAAAAACACTTTTTGCACTTGTGATAGTGTTGAAAAACCACTTTTCGCACTTGTGTTAGTGTTGAAAAACCACTTTTCGCACTTGTGTTAGTGTTGAAAAACCACTTTTCGCACTTGTGTTGGTGCAGGAAACCACTTTTGCACTTGTATTAGTGTGGAAAAACCACTTTTCGCACTTGTGTTAGTGTTGAAAAACCACTTTTCGCACTTGTGTTAGTGTTGAAAAACCACTTTTCGCACTTGTGTTGGTGCAGGAAACCACTTTTGCACTTGTATTAGTGTGGAAAAAACACTTTTTGCACTTGTGATAGTGTTGAAAAACCACTTTTCGCACTTGTGTTAGTGTTGAAAAACCACTTTTCGCACTTGTGTTGGTGCAGGAAACCACTTTTGCACTTGTATTAGTGTGGAAAAACCACTTTTCGCACTTGTGTTAGTGTTGAAAAACCACTTTTCGCACTTGTGTTAGTGTTGAAAAACCACTTTTCGCACTTGTGTTGGTGCAGGAAACCACTTTTGCACTTGTATTAGTGTGGAAAAACCACTTTTCGCACTTGTGTTAGTGTTGAAAAACCACTTTTCGCACTTGTGTTAGTGTTGAAAAACCACTTTTCGCACTTGTGTTAGTGTTGAAAAACCACTTTTCGCACTTGTGTTGGTGCAGGAAACCACTTTTGCACTTGTATTAGTGTGGAAAAACCACTTTTCGCACTTGTGTTAGTGTTGAAAAACCACTTTTCGCACTTGTGTAAGTGTTGAAAAACCACTTTTCGCACTTGTGTTGGTGCAGGAAACCACTTTTGCACTTGTATTAGTGTGGAAAAACCACTTTTCGCACTTGTGTTAGTGTTGAAAAACCACTTTTCGCACTTGTGTTGGTGCAGGAAACCACTTTTGCACTTGTATTAGTGTGGAAAAACCACTTTTCGCACTTGTGTTAGTGTTGAAAAACCACTTTTCGCACTTGTGTTAGTGTTGAAAAACCACTTTTCGCACTTGTGTTAGTGTTGAAAAACCACTTTTCGCACTTGTGTTGGTGCAGGAAACCACTTTTGCACCTGTATTAGTGTGGAAAAACCACTTTTCGCACTTGTGATAGTGTTGAAAAACCACTTTTCGCACTTGTGTTGGTGCAGGAAACCACTTTTGCACTTGTAGTAGTGTGGAAAAAACACTTTTTGCACTTGTGATAGTGTTGAAAAACCACTTTTCGCACTTGTGTTAGTGTTGAAAAACCACTTTTCGCACTTGTGTTGGTGCAGGAAACCACTTTTGCACTTGTATTAGTGTGGAAAAACCACTTTTCGCACTTGTGTTAGTGTTGAAAAACCACTTTTCGCACTTGTGTTAGTGTTGAAAAACCACTTTTCGCACTTGTGTTGGTGCAGGAAACCACTTTTGCACTTGTAATAGTGTGGAAAAACCACTTTTCGCACTTGTGTTAGTGTTGAAAAACCACTTTTCACACTTGTGTTAGTGTTGAAAAACCACTTTTCGCACTTGTGTTGGTGCAGGAAACCACTTTTGCACTTGTATTAGTGTGGAAAAAACACTTTTTGCACTTGTGATAGTGTTGAAAAACCACTTTTCGCACTTGTGTTAGTGTTGAAAAACCACTTTTCACACTTGTGTTGGTGCAGGAAACCACTTTTGCACTTATATTCGTGTGGAAAAAACACTTTTTGCCCTTGTGATAGTGTTGAAAAACCACTTTTCGCACTTGTGTTAGTGTTGAAAAACCACTTTTCACACTTGTGATAGTGTTGAAAAACCACTTTTCGCACTTGTGTTGGTGCAGGAATCCACTTTTGCACTTGTATTAGTGTGGAAAAAACACTTTTTGCACTTGTGATAGCATTGAAAAACCACTTTTCGCACTTGTGTTAGTGTTGAAAAACCACCTTTCGCACTTGTGTTGGTGCAGGCAACCACTTTTGCACTTGTATTAGTGTGGAAAAACCACTTTTCGCCCTTGTGTTAGTGTTGAAAAACCACTTTTCGCACTTGTGTTAGTGTTGAAAAACCACTTTTCACACTTGTGTTGGTGCAGGAAACCACTTTTGCACTTGTATTAGTGTGGAAAAAACACTTTTCGCACTTTTTTGGTGCAGGAAACCACTTTTGCACTTGTATTAGTGTGGAAAAACCACTTTTCGCACTTGTGTTAGTGTTGAAAAACCACTTTTCGCACTTGTGTTAGTGTTGAAAAACCACTTTTCGCACTTGTGTTGGTGCAGGAAACCACTTTTGCACTTGTGTTAGTGTTGAAAAACCACTTTTCACAATTGTGTTGGTGCAGGAAACCACTTTTGCACTTGTGTTAGTGTTGAAAAACCACTTTTCGCACTTGTGTTGGTGCAGGAAACCACTTTTGCACTTGTATTAGTGTGGAAAAACCACTTTTCGCACTTGTGTTAGTGTTGAAAAACCACTTTTCGCACTTGTGTTAGTGTTGAAAAACCACTTTTCGCACTTGTGTTGGTGCAGGAAACCACTTTTGCACTTGTATTAGTGTGGAAAAAACACTTTTTGCACTTGTGATAGTGTTGAAAAACCACTTTCGCACTTGTGTTAGTGTTGAAAAACCACTTTTCGCACTTGTGTTGGTGCAGGAAACCACTTTTGCACTTGTATTAGTGTGGAAAAAACACTTTTTGCACTTGTGATAGTGTTGAAAAACCACTTTTCGCACCTGTGTTAGTGTTGAAAAACCACTTTTCGCACTTGTGTTGGTGCAGGAAACCACTTTTGCACTTGTATTAGTGTGGAAAAACCACTTTTCGCACTTGTGTTAGTGTTGAAAAACCACTTTTCGCACTTGTGTTAGTGTTGAGAAACCACTTTTCGCACTTGTGATAGTGTTGAAAAACCACTTTTCGCACTTGTGTTGGTGCAGGAAAACACTTTTGCACTTGTATTAGTGTGGAAAAACCACTTTTTGCACTTGTGATAGTGTTGAAAAACCACTTTTTGCACTTGTGTTAGTGTTGAAAAACCACTTTTTGCACTTGTGTTGGTGCAGGAAACCACTTTTGCACTTGTATTAGTGTGGAAAAACCACTTTTCGCACTTGTGTTGGTGCAGGAAACCACTTTTCGCACTTGTGTTAGTGTTGAAAAACCACTTTTCGCACTTGTGTTGGTGCAGGAAACCACTTTTGCACTTGTATTAGTGTGGAAAAACCACTTTTCGCACTTGTGTTAGTGTTGAAAAACCACTTTTCGCACTTGTGTTAGTGTTGAAAAACCACATTTCGCACTTGTGTTAGTGTTGAAAAACCACTTTTCGCACTTGTGTTGGTGCAGGAAACCACTTTTGCACTTGTATTAGTGTGGAAAAACCACTTTTCGCACTTGTGATAGTGTTGAAAAACCACTTTTCGCACTTGTGTTGGTGCAGGAAACCACTTTTGCACTTGTAGTAGTGTGGAAAAAACCCTTTTTGCACTTGTGATAGTGTTGAAAAACCACTTTTCGCACTTGTGTTAGTGTTGAAAAACCACTTTTCGCACTTGTGTTGGTGCAGGAAACCACTTTTCGCACTTGTGTTTGTGTTGAAAAACCACTTTTCACACTTGTGTTAGTGTTGAAAAACCACTTTTCGCACTTGTGTTGGTGCAGGAAACCACTTTTGCACTTGTATTAGTGTGGAAAAACCACTTTTCGCACTTATGTTAGTGTTGAAAAACTACTTTTCGCACTTGTGTTAGTGTTGAAAAACCACTTTTCGCACTTGTGTTAGTGTTGAAAAACCACTTTTCGCACTTGTGTTGGTGCAGGAAACCACTTTTGCACTTGTATTAGTGTGGAAAAAACACTTTTTGCACTTGTGATAGTGTTGAAAAAACCACTTTTCGCACTTGTGTTAGTGTTGAAAAACCACTTTTCGCACTTGTGTTGGTGCAGGAAACCACTTTTGCACTTGTATTAGTGTGGAAAAACCACTTTTCGCACTTGTGTTAGTGTGGAAAAACCACTTTTCGCACTTGTGTTAGTGTTGAAAAACCACTTTTCGCACTTGTGTTGGTGCAGGAAACCACTTTTGCACTTGTATTAGTGTGGAAAAAACACTTTTTGCACTTGTGATAGTGTTGAAAAACCACTTTTCGCACCTGTGTTAGTGTTGAAAAACCACTTTTCGCACTTGTGTTGGTGCAGGAAACCACTTTTGCACTTGTATTAGTGTGGAAAAACCACTTTTCGCACTTGTGTTAGTGTTGAAAAACCACTTTTCGCACTTGTGTTAGTGTTGAGAAACCACTTTTCGCACTTGTGTTAGTGTTGAAAAACCACTTTTCGCACTTGTGTTGGTGCAGGAAACCACTTTTGCACTTGTATTAGTGTGGAAAAACCACTTTTTGCACTTGTGATAGTGTTGAAAAACCACTTTTCGCACTTGTGTTAGTGTTGAAAAACCACTTTTCGCACTTATGTTGGTGCAGGAAACCACTTTTGCACTAGTAGTAGTGTGGAAAAACCACTTTTCGCACTTGTGTTAGTGTTGAAAAACCACTTTTCGCACTTGTGTTAGTGTTGAAAAACCACTTTTCGCACTTGTGTTGGTGCAGGAAACCACTTTTGCACTTGTATTAGTGTGGAAAAACCACTTTTCGCACTTGTGATAGTGTTGAAAAACCACTTTTCGCACTTGTGTTAGTGTTGAAAAACCACTTTTCGCACTTGTGTTGGTGCAGGAAACCACTTTTGCACTTGTAATAGTGTGGAAAAACCACTTTTCGCACTTGTGTTAGTGTTGAAAAACCACTTTTCGCACTTGTGTTAGTGTTGAAAAACCACTTTTTGCACTTGTGTTAGTGTTGAAAAACCACTTTTCGCACTTGTGTTGGTGCAGGAAACCACTTTTGCACTTGTATTAGTGTGGAAAAAACACTTTTTGCACTTGTGATAGTGTTGAAAAACCACTTTTCGCACTTGTGTTAGTGTTGAAAAACCACTTTTCGCACTTGTGATAGTGTTGAAAAACCACTTTTCGCAATTGTGTTGGTGCAGGAAACCACTTTTGCACTTGTATTAGTGTGGAAAAAACACTTTTTGCACTTGTGATAGTGTTGCAAAACCACTTTTTGCACTTGTGTTAGTGTTGAAAAACCACTTTTCGCACTTGTGTTAGTGTTGAAAAACCACTTTTCGCACTTGTGTTGGTGCAGGAAACCACTTTTGCACTTGTATTAGTGTGGAAAAACCACTTTTTGCACTTGTGTTAGTGTTGAAAAGCCACTTTTCGCACTTGTGTTAGTGTTGAAAAACCACTTTTCGCACTTGTGTTGTTGCAGGAAACCACTTTTGCACTTGTATTAGTGTGGAAAAAACACTTTTTGCACTTGTGATAGTGTTGAAAAACCACTTTTCGCACTTGTGTTAGTGTTGAAAAACCACTTTTCGCACTTGTGTTGGTGCAGGAAACCACTTTTGCACTTGTATTAGTGTGGAAAAACCACTTTTCGCACTTGTGTTAGTGTTGAAAAACAACTTTTCGCACTTGTGTTAGTGTTGAAAAACCACTTTTCGCACTTGTGTTAGTGTTGAAAAACCACTTTTCGCACTTGTGATAGTGTTGAAAAACCACTTTTCGCAATTGTGTTGGTGCAGGAAACCACTTTTGCACTTGTATTAGTGTGGAAAAAACACTTTTCGCACTTGTGTTAGTGTTGAAAAACCACTTTTCGCACTTGTGTTAGTGTTGAAAAACCACTTTTCGCACTTGTGTTAGTGTTGAAAAACCACTTTTCGCACTTGTGTTGGTGCAGGAAACCACTTTTGCACTTGTATTAGTGTGAAAAAAACACTTTTTGCACTTGTGATAGTGTTGAAAAACCACTTTTCGCACTTGTGTTAGTGTTGAAAAAACACTTTTCGCACTTGTGATAGTGTTGAAAAACCACTTTTCGCAATTGTGTTGGTGCAGGAAACCACTTTTGCACTTGTATTAGTGTGGAAAAAACACTTTTTGCACTTGTGATAGTGTTGCAAAACCACTTTTCGCACTTGTGTTAGTGTTGAAAAACTACTTTTCGCACTTGTGTTAGTGTTGAAAAACCACTTTTCGCACTTGTGTTGGTGCAGGAAACCACTTTTGCACTTGTATTAGTGTGGAAAAACCACTTTTCGCACTTGTGTTAGTGTTGAAAAACCACTTTTCGCACTTGTGTTAGTGTTGAAAAACCAATTTTTCGCACTTGTGTTGGTGCAGGAAACCACTTTTGCACTTGTATTAGTGTGGAAAAAACACTTTTTGCACTTGTGATAGTGTTGAAAAACCACTTTTCGCACTTGTGTTAGTGTTGAAAAACCACTTTTCGCACTTGTGTTGGTGCAGGAAACCACTTTTGCACTTGTATTAGTGTGGAAAAACCACTTTTCGCACTTGTGTTAGTGTTGAAAAACCACTTTTCGCACTTTTGTTAGTGTTGAAAAACAACTTTTCGCACTTGTGTTCGTGTTGAAAAACCACTTTTCGCACTTGTGTTGGTGCAGGAAACCACTTTTGCACTTGTATTAGTGTGAAAAAAACACTTTTTGCACTTGTGATAGTGTTGAAAAACCACTTTTCGCACTTGTGTTAGTGTTGAAAAACCACTTTTCGCACTTGTGTTGGTGCAGGAAACCACTTTTGCACTTGTTGTAGTGTGGAAAAACCACTTTGCGCACTTGTGTTAGTGTTGAAAAACCACTTTTCGCACTTGTGTTAGTGTTGAAAAACCACTTTTCGCACTTGTGCTGGTGCAGGAAACCACTTTTGCACTTGTATTAGTGTGGAAAAACCACTTTTCGCACTAGTGTTAGTGTTGAAAAACCACTTTTCGCACTTGTGTTAGTGTTGAAAATGCACTTTTCGCACTTGTGTTGGTGCAGGAAACCACTTTTGCACTTGTATTAGTGTGGAAAAAACACTTTTTGCACTTGTGATAGTGTTGAGAAACCACTTTTCGCACTTGTGTTAGTGTTGAAAAACCACTTTTCGCACTTGTGTTGGTGCAGGAAACCACTTTTGCACTTGTATTAGTGTGGAAAAACCACTTTTCGCACTTGTGTTAGTGTGGAAAAAACACTTTTCGCACTTGTGTTAGTGTTGAAAAACCACTTTTCGCACTTGTGTTGGTGCAGGAAACCACTTTTGCACTTGTATTAGTGTGGAAAAAACACTTTTTGCACTTGTGATAGTGTTGAAAAACCACTTTTTGCACCTGTCTTAGTGTTGAAAAACCACTTTTCGCACTTGTGTTGGTGCAGGAAACCACTTTTGCACTTGTATTAGTGTGGAAAAACCACTTTTCGCACTTGTGTTAGTGTTGAAAAACCACTTTTCGCACTTGTGTTAGTGTTGAGAAACCACTTTTCGCACTTGTGTTAGTGTTGAAAAACCACTTTTCGCACTTGTGTTGGTGCAGGAAACCACTTTTGCACTTGTATTAGTGTGGAAAAAACACTTTTTGCACTTGTGATAGTGTTGAAAAACCACTTTTCGCACTTGTGTTAGTGTTGAAAAACCACTTTTCGCACTTGTGTTGGTGCAGGAAACCACTTTTGCACTTGTATTAGTGTGGAAAAACCACTTTTCGCACTTGTGTTAGTGTTGAAAAACCACTTTTCGCACTTGTGTTAGTGTTGAAAAACCACTTTTCGCACTTGTGTTCGTGTTGAAAAACCACTTTTCGCACTTGTGTTGGTGCAGGAAACCACTTTTGCACTTGTATTAGTGTGAAAAAAACACTTTTTGCACTTGTGATAGTGTTGAAAAACCACTTTTCGCACTTGTGTTAGTGTTGAAAAACCACTTTTCGCACTTGTGTTGGTGCAGGAAACCACTTTTGCACTTGTAGTGGTGTGGAAAAACCACTTTGCGCACTTGTGTTAGTGTTGAAAAACCACTTTTTGCACTTGTGTTAGTGTTGAAAAACCACTTTTCGCACTTGTGTTGGTGCAGGAAACCACTTTTGCACTTGTAATAGAGTGGAAAAACCACTTTTCGCACTTGTGTTAGTGTTGAAAAACCACTTTTCGCACTTGTGTTAGTGTTGAGAAACCACTTTTCGCACTTGTGTTAGTGTTGAAAAACCACTTTTCGCACTTGTGTTGGTGCAGGAAACCACTTTTGCACTTGTATTAGTGTGGAAAAACCACTTTTCGCACTTGTGTTAGTGTGGAAAAAACACTTTTCGCACTTGTGTTAGTGTTGAAAAACCACTTTTCGCACTTGTGTTGGTGCAGGAAACCACTTTTGCACTTGTATTAGTGTGGAAAAAACACTTTTTGCACTTGTGATAGTGTTGAAAAACCACTTTTTGCACCTGTCTTAGTGTTGAAAAACCACTTTTCGCACTTGTGTTGGTGCAGGAAACCACTTTTGCACTTGTATTAGTGTGGAAAAACCACTTTTCGCACTTGTGTTAGTGTTGAAAAACCACTTTTCGCACTTGTGTTAGTGTTGAGAAACCACTTTTCGCACTTGTGTTAGTGTTGAAAAACCACTTTTCGCACTTGTGTTGGTGCAGGAAACCACTTTTGCACTTGTATTAGTGTGGAAAAAACACTTTTTGCACTTGTGATAGTGTTGAAAAACCACTTTTCGCACTTGTGTTAGTGTTGAAAAACCACTTTTCGCACTTGTGTTGGTGCAGGAAACCACTTTTGCACTTGTATTAGTGTGGAAAAACCACTTTTCGCACTTGTGTTAGTGTTGAAAAACCACTTTTCGCACTTGTGTTAGTGTTGAAAAACCACTTTTCGCACTTGTGTTCGTGTTGAAAAACCACTTTTCGCACTTGTGTTGGTGCAGGAAACCACTTTTGCACTTGTATTAGTGTGAAAAAAACACTTTTTGCACTTGTGATAGTGTTGAAAAACCACTTTTCGCACTTGTGTTAGTGTTGAAAAACCACTTTTCGCACTTGTGTTGGTGCAGGAAACCACTTTTGCACTTGTAGTGGTGTGGAAAAACCACTTTGCGCACTTGTGTTAGTGTTGAAAAACCACTTTTTGCACTTGTGTTAGTGTTGAAAAACCACTTTTCGCACTTGTGTTGGTGCAGGAAACCACTTTTGCACTTGTAATAGAGTGGAAAAACCACTTTTCGCACTTGTGTTAGTGTTGAAAAACCACTTTTCGCACTTGTGTTAGTGTTGAAAAACCACTTTTCGCACTTGTGTTAGTGTTGAAAAACCACTTTTCGCACTTGTGTTGGTGCAGGAAACCACTTTTGCACTTGTATTAGTGTGGAAAAACCACTTTTCGCACTTGTGTTAGTGTTGAAAAACCACTTTTCGCACTTGTGTTAGTGTTGAAAATGCACTTTTCGCACTTGTGTTGGTGCAGGAAACCACTTTTGCACTTGTATTAGTGTGGAAAAAACACTTTTTGCACTTGTGATAGTGTTGAGAAACCACTTTTCGCACTTGTGTTAGTGTTGAAAAACCACTTTTCGCACTTGTGTTGGTGCAGGAAACCACTTTTGCACTTGTATTAGTGTGGAAAAACCACTTTTCGCACTTGTGTTAGTGTGGAAAAACCACTTTTCGCACTTGTGTTAGTGTTGAAAAACCACTTTTCGCACTTGTGTTGGTGCAGGAAACCACTTTTGCACTTGTATTAGTGTGGAAAAAACACTTTTTGCACTTGTGATAGTGTTGAAAAACCACTTTTCGCACTTGTGTTAGTGTTGAAAAACCACTTTTCGCACTTGTGTTGGTGCAGGAAACCACTTTTGCACTTGTATTAGTGTGGAAAAAACACTTTTTGCACTTGTGATAGTGTTGAAAAACCACTTTTCGCACTTGTGTTAGTGTTGAAAAACCACTTTTCACACTTGTGTTGGTGCAGGAAACCACTTTTGCACTTGTATTAGTGTGGAAAAATCACTTTTTGCACTTGTGATAGTGTTGAAAAACCACTTTTCGCACCTGTGTTAGTGTTGAAAAACCACTTTTCGCACTTGTGTTGGTGCAGGAAACCACTTTTGCACTTGTATTAGTGTGGAAAAACCACTTTTCGCACTTGTGTTAGTGTTGAAAAACCACTTTTCGCACTTGTGTTAGTGTTGAGAAACCACTTTTCGCACTTGTGTTAGTGTTGAAAACCACTTTTCGCACTTGTGTTGGTGCAGGAAACCACTTTTGCACTTGTATTAGTGTGGAAAAACCACTTTTTGCACTTGTGATAGTGTTGAAAAACCACTTTTCGCACTTGTGTTAGTGTTGAAAAACCACTTTTCGCACTTGTGTTGGTGCAGGAAACCACTTTTGCACTAGTATTAGTGTGGAAAAACCACTTTTCGCACTTGTGTTAGTGTTGAAAAACCACTTTTCGCACTTGTGTTAGTGTTGAAAAACCACTTTTCGCACTTGTGTTGGTGCAGGAAACCACTTTTGCACTTGTATTAGTGTGGAAAAACCACTTTTCGCACTTGTGTTAGTGTTGAAAAACCACTTTTCGCACTTGTGTTAGTGTTGAAAAACCACTTTTCGCACTTGTGTTGGTGCAGGAAACCACTTTTGCACTTGTATTAGTGTGGAAAAACCACTTTTCTCACTTGTGTTAGTGTTGAAAAACCACTTTTCGCACTTGTGTTAGTGTTGAAAAACCACTTTTTGCACTTTAGTTAGTGTTGAAAAACCACTTTTCGCACTTGTGTTGGTGCAGGAAACCACTTTTGCACTTGTATTAGTGTGGAAAAAACATTTTTGCACTTGTGATAGTGTTGAAAAACCACTTTTCGCACTTGTGTTAGTGTTGAAAAACCACTTTTCGCACTTGTGATAGTGTTGAAAAACCACTTTTCGCAATTGTGTTGGTGCAGGAAACCACTTTTGCACTTGTATTAGTGTGGAAAAAACACTTTTTGCACTTGTGATAGTGTTGAAAAACCACTTTTCGCACTTGTGTTAGTGTTGAAAAACCACTTTTCGCACTTGTGTTAGTGTTGAAAAACCACTTTTCGCACTTGTGTTGGTGCAGGAAACCACTTTTGCACTTGTATTAGTGTGGAAAAACCACTTTTCGCACTTGTGTTGGTGCAGGAAACCACTTTTGCACTTGTATTAGTGTGGAAAAAACACTTTTTGCACTTGTGATAGTGTTGAAAAACCACTTTTCGCACTTGTGTTAGTGTTGAAAAACCACTTTTCGCACTTGTGTTGGTGCAGGAAACCACTTTTGCACTTGTATTAGTGTGGAAAAAACACTTTTTGCACTTGTGATAGTGTTGAAAAACCACTTTTCGCACTTGTGTTAGTGTTGAAAAACCACTTTTCACACTTGTGTTGGTGCAGGAAACCACTTTTGCACTTGTATTAGTGTGGAAAAATCACTTTTTGCACTTGTGATAGTGTTGAAAAACCACTTTTCGCACCTGTGTTAGTGTTGAAAAACCACTTTTCGCACTTGTGTTGGTGCAGGAAACCACTTTTGCACTTGTATTAGTGTGGAAAAACCACTTTTCGCACTTGTGTTAGTGTTGAAAAACCACTTTTCGCACTTGTGTTAGTGTTGAGAAACCACTTTTCGCACTTGTGTTAGTGTTGAAAACCACTTTTCGCACTTGTGTTGGTGCAGGAAACCACTTTTGCACTTGTATTAGTGTGGAAAAACCACTTTTTGCACTTGTGATAGTGTTGAAAAACCACTTTTCGCACTTGTGTTAGTGTTGAAAAACCACTTTTCGCACTTGTGTTGGTGCAGGAAACCACTTTTGCACTAGTATTAGTGTGGAAAAACCACTTTTCGCACTTGTGTTAGTGTTGAAAAACCACTTTTCGCACTTGTGTTAGTGTTGAAAAACCACTTTTCGCACTTGTGTTGGTGCAGGAAACCACTTTTGCACTTGTATTAGTGTGGAAAAACCACTTTTCGCACTTGTGTTAGTGTTGAAAAACCACTTTTCGCACTTGTGTTAGTGTTGAAAAACCACTTTTCGCACTTGTGTTGGTGCAGGAAACCACTTTTGCACTTGTATTAGTGTGGCAAAACCACTTTTCTCACTTGTGTTAGTGTTGAAAAACCACTTTTCGCACTTGTGTTAGTGTTGAAAAACCACTTTTTGCACTTGTGTTAGTGTTGAAAAACCACTTTTCGCACTTGTGTTGGTGCAGGAAACCACTTTTGCACTTGTATTAGTGTGGAAAAAACATTTTTGCACTTGTGATAGTGTTGAAAAACCACTTTTCGCACTTGTGTTAGTGTTGAAAAACCACTTTTCGCACTTGTGATAGTGTTGAAAAACCACTTTTCGCAATTGTGTTGGTGCAGGAAACCACTTTTGCACTTGTATTAGTGTGGAAAAAACACTTTTTGCACTTGTGATAGTGTTGAAAAACCACTTTTCGCACTTGTGTTAGTGTTGAAAAACCACTTTTCGCACTTGTGTTAGTGTTGAAAAACCACTTTTCGCACTTGTGTTGGTGCAGGAAACCACTTTTGCACTTGTATTAGTGTGGAAAAACCACTTTTCGCACTTGTGTTAGTGTTGAAAAACCACTTTTCGCACTTGTGTTAGTGTTGAAAAACCACTTTTCGCACTTGTGTTGGTGCAGGAAACCACTTTTGCACTTGTATTAGTGTGGAAAAAACACTTTTTGCACTTGTGATAGTGTTGAAAAACCACTTTTCACACTTGTGTTAGTGTTGAAAAACCACTTTTCGCACTTGTGTTGGTGCAGGAAACCACTTTTGCACTTGTATTAGTGTGGAAAAACCACTTTTCGCACTTGTGTTAGTGTTGAAAAACCACTTTTTGCACTTGTGTTAGTGTTGAAAAACGACTTTTCGCACTTGTGTTAGTGTTGAAAAACCACTTTTCGCACTTGTGTTGGTGCAGGAAACCACTTTTGCATTTGTATTAGTGTGGAAAAACCACTTTTCGCACTTCTGTTAGTGTTGAAAAACCACTTTTCGCACTTGTGTTAGTGTTGAAAAACCACTTTTCGCACTTGTGTTGGTGCAGGAAACCACTTTTGCACTTGTATTAGTGTGGAAAAACCACTTTTCGCACTTGTGTTAGTGTTGAAAAACCACTTTTCGCACTTGTGTTGGTGCAGGAAACCACTTTTGCACTTGTATTAGTGTGGAAAAACCACTTTTCGCACTTGTGTTAGTGTTGAAAAACCACTTTTCGCACTTGTGTTAGTGTTGAAAAACCACTTTTCGCACTTGTGTTGGTGCAGGAAACCACTTTTGCACCTGTATTAGTGTGGAAAAACCACTTTTCGCACTTGTGATAGTGTTGAAAAACCACTTTTCGCACTTGTGTTGGTGCAGGAAACCACTTTTGCACTTGTAGTAGTGTGGAAAAAACACTTTTTGCACTTGTGATAGTGTTGAAAAACCACTTTTCGCACTTGTGTTAGTGTTGAAAAACCACTTTTCGCACTTGTGTTGGTGCAGGAAACCACTTTTGCACTTGTATTAGTGTGGAAAAACCACTTTTCGCACTTGTGTTAGTGTTGAAAAACCACTTTTCGCACTTGTGTTAGTGTTGAAAAACCACTTTTCGCACTTGTGTTGGTGCAGGAAACCACTTTTGCACTTGTATTAGTGTGGAAAAACCACTTTTCGCACTTGTGTTAGTGTTGAAAAACCACTTTTCACACTTGTGTTAGTGTTGAAAAACCACTTTTCGCACTTGTGTTGGTGCAGGAAACCACTTTTGCACTTGTATTAGTGTGGAAAAAACACTTTTTGCACTTGTGATAGTGTTGAAAAACCACTTTTCGCACTTGTGTTAGTGTTGAAAAACCACTTTTCACACTTGTGTTGGTGCAGGAAACCACTTTTGCACTTATATTAGTGTGGAAAAAACACTTTTTGCCCTTCTGATAGTGTTGAAAAACCACTTTTCGCACTTGTGTTAGTGTTGAAAAACCACTTTTCACACTTGTGATAGTGTTGAAAAACCACTTTTCGCACTTGTGTTGGTGCAGGAATCCACTTTTGCACTTGTATTAGTGTGGAAAAAACACTTTTTGCACTTGTGATAGCATTGAAAAACCACTTTTCGCACTTATGTTAGTGTTGAAAAACCACCTTTCGCACTTGTGTTGGTGCAGGCAACCACATTTGCACTTGTATTAGTGTGGAAAAACCACTTTTCGCACTTGTGTTAGTGTTGAAAAACCACTTTTCGCACTTGTGTTGGTGCAGGAAACCACTTTTGCACTTGTATTAGTGTGGAAAAACCACTTTTCGCACTTGTGTTAGTGTTGAAAAACCACTTTTCGCACTTGTGTTAGTGTTGAAAAACCACTTTTCGCACTTGTGTTGGTGCAGGAAACCACTTTTGCACTTGTATTAGTGTGGAAAAAACACTTTTTGCACTTGTGATAGTGTTGAAAAACCACTTTTCGCACTTGTGTTAGTGTTGAAAAACCACTTTTCGCACTTGTGTTGGTGCAGGAAACCACTTTTGCACTTGTATTAGTGTGGAAAAACCACTTTTCGCACTTGTGTTAGTGTTGAAAAACCACTTTTTGCACTTGTGTTAGTGTTGAAAAACGACTTTTCGCACTTGTGTTAGTGTTGAAAAACCACTTTTCGCACTTGTGTTGGTGCAGGAAACCACTTTTGCACTTGTATTAGTGTGGAAAAACCACTTTTCGCACTTGTGTTAGTGTTGAAAAACCACTTTTCGCACTTGTGTTAGTGTTGAAAAACCACTTTTCGCACTTGTGTTGGTGCAGGAAACCACTTTTGCACTTGTATTAGTGTGGAAAAACCACTTTTCGCACTTGTGTTAGTGTTGAAAAACCACTTTTCGCACTTGTGTTGGTGCAGGAAACCACTTTTGCACTTGTATTAGTGTGGAAAAACCACTTTTCGCACTTGTGTTAGTGTTGAAAAACCACTTTTCGCACTTGTGTTAGTGTTGAAAAACCACTTTTCGCACTTGTGTTAGTGTTGAAAAACCACTTTTCGCACTTGTGTTGGTGCAGGAAACCACTTTTGCACCTGTATTAGTGTGGAAAAACCACTTTTCGCACTTGTGATAGTGTTGAAAAACCACTTTTCGCACTTGTGTTGGTGCAGGAAACCACTTTTGCACTTGTAGTAGTGTGGAAAAAACACTTTTTGCACTTGTGATAGTGTTGAAAAACCACTTTTCGCACTTGTGTTAGTGTTGAAAAACCACTTTTCGCACTTGTGTTGGTGCAGGAAACCACTTTTGCACTTGTATTAGTGTGGAAAAACCACTTTTCGCACTTGTGTTAGTGTTGAAAAACCACTTTTCGCACTTGTGTTAGTGTTGAAAAACCACTTTTCGCACTTGTGTTGGTGCAGGAAACCACTTTTGCACTTGTATTAGTGTGGAAAAACCACTTTTCGCACTTGTGTTAGTGTTGAAAAACCACTTTTCACACTTGTGTTAGTGTTGAAAAACCACTTTTCGCACTTGTGTTGGTGCAGGAAACCACTTTTGCACTTGTATTAGTGTGGAAAAAACACTTTTTGCACTTGTGATAGTGTTGAAAAACCACTTTTCGCACTTGTGTTAGTGTTGAAAAACCACTTTTCACACTTGTGTTGGTGCAGGAAACCACTTTTGCACTTATATTAGTGTGGAAAAAACACTTTTTGCCCTTGTGATAGTGTTGAAAAACCACTTTTCGCACTTGTGTTAGTGTTGAAAAACCACTTTTCACACTTGTGATAGTGTTGAAAAACCACTTTTCGCACTTGTGTTGGTGCAGGAATCCACTTTTGCACTTGTATTAGTGTGGAAAAAACACTTTTTGCACTTGTGATAGCATTGAAAAACCACTTTTCGCACTTATGTTAGTGTTGAAAAACCACCTTTCGCACTTGTGTTGGTGCAGGCAACCACTTTTGCACTTGTATTAGTGTGGAAAAACCACTTTTCGCACTTGTGTTAGTGTTGAAAAACCACTTTTCGCACTTGTGTTAGTGTTGAAAAACCACTTTTCACACTTGTGTTGGTGCAGGAAACCACTTTTGCACTTGTATTAGTGTGGAAAAAAAACACTTTTCGCACTTGTGTTGGTGCAGGAAACCACTTTTGCACTTGTATTAGTGTGGAAAAACCACTTTTCGCACTTGTGTTAGTGTTGAAAAACCACTTTTCGCACTTGTGTTAGTGTTGAAAAACCACTTTTCGCACTTGTGTTGGTGCAGGAAACCACTTTTGCACTTGTGTTAGTGTTGAAAAACCACTTTTCACACTTGTGTTGGTGCAGGAAACCACTTTTGCACTTGTGTTAGTGTTGAAAAACCACTTTTCGCACTTGTGTTGGTGCAGGAAACCACTTTTGCACTTGTATTAGTGTGGAAAAACCACTTTTCGCACTTGTGTTAGTGTTGAAAAACCACTTTTCGCACTTGTGTTAGTGTTGAAAAACCACTTTTCGCACTTGTGTTGGTGCAGGAAACCACTTTTGCACTTGTATTAGTGTGGAAAAACCACTTTTCGCACTTGTGTTGGTGCAGGAAACCACTTTTGCACTTGTATTAGTGTGGAAAAAACACTTTTTGCACTTGTGATAGTGTTGAAAAACCACTTTTCGCACCTGTGTTAGTGTTGAAAAACCACTTTTCGCACTTGTGTTGGTGCAGGAAACCACTTTTGCACTTGTATTAGTGTGGAAAAACCACTTTCGCACTTGTGTTAGTGTTGAAAAACCACTTTTCGCACTTGTGTTAGTGTTGAGAAACCACTTTTCGCACTTGTGTTAGTGTTGAAAAACCACTTTTCGCACTTGTGTTGGTGCAGGAAACCACTTTTGCACTTGTATTAGTGTGGAAAAACCACTTTTTGCACTTGTGATAGTGTTGAAAAACCACTTTTTGCACTTGTGTTAGTGTTGAAAAACCACTTTTCGCACTTGTGTTGGTGCAGGAAACCACTTTTGCACTTGTATTAGTGTGGTAAAACCACTTTTCGCACTTGTGTTAGTGTTGAAAAACCACTTTTTGCACTTGTGTTAGTGTTGAAAAAACCACTTTTCGCACTTGTGTTGGTGCAGGAAACCACTTTTGCACTTGTATTAGTGTGGAAAAACCACTTTTCGCACTTGTGTTAGTGTTGAAAAACCACTTTTCGCACTTGTGTTGGTGCAGGAAACCACTTTTGCACTTGTATTAGTGTGGAAAAACCACTTTTCGCACTTGTGTTAGTGTTGAAAAACCACTTTTCGCACTTGTGTTAGTGTTGAAAAACCACTTTTCGCACTTGTGTTAGTGTTGAAAAACCACTTTTCGCACTTGTGTTGGTGCAGGAAACCACTTTTGCACTTGTATTAGTGTGGAAAAACCACTTTTCGCACTTGTGATAGTGTTGAAAAACCACTTTTCGCACTTGTGTTGGTGCAGGAAACCACTTTTGCACTTGTAGTAGTGTGGAAAAAACACTTTTTGCACTTGTGATAGTGTTGAAAAACCACTTTTCGCACTTGTGTTAGTGTTGAAAAACCACTTTTCGCACTTGTGTTGGTGCAGGAAACCACTTTTGCACTTGTATTAGTGTGGAAAAACCACTTTTCGCACTTGTGTTAGTGTTGAAAAACCACTTTTCGCACTTGTGTTAGTGTTGAAAAACCACTTTTCGCACTTGTGTTGGTGCAGGAAACCACTTTTGCACTTGTATTAGTGTGGAAAAACCACTTTTCGCACTTGTGTTAGTGTTGAAAAACCACTTTTCACACTTGTGTTAGTGTTGAAAAACCACTTTTCGCACTTGTGTTGGTGCAGGAAACCACTTTTGCACTTGCATTAGTGTGGAAAAAACACTTTTTGCACTTGTGATAGTGTTGAAAAACCACTTTTCGCACTTGTGTTAGTGTTGAAAAACCACTTTTCACACTTGTGTTGGTGCAGGAAACCACTTTTGCACTTGTATTAGTGTGGAAAAAACACTTTTTGCCCTTGTGATAGTGTTGAAAAACCACTTTTCGCACTTGTGTTAGTGTTGAAAAACCACTTTTCACACTTGTGATAGTGTTGAAAAACCACTTTTCGCACTTGTGTTGGTGCAGGAATCCACTTTTGCACTTGTATTAGTGTGGAAAAAACACTTTTTGCACTTGTGATAGCATTGAAAAACCACTTTTCGCACTTGTGTTAGTGTTGAAAAACCACCTTTTGCACTTGTGTTGGTGCAGGCAACCACTTTTGCACTTGTATTAGTGTGGAAAAACCACTTTTCACACTTGTGTTAGTGTTGAAAAACCACTTTTCGCACTTGTGTTAGTGTTGAAAAACCACTTTTCGTACTTGTGTTAGTGTTGAAAAACCACTTTTCGCACTTGTGTTGGTGCAGGAAACCACTTTTGCACTTGTATTAGTGTGGAAAAAACACTTTTTGCACTTGTGATAGTGTTGAAAAACAACTTTTCGCACTTGTGTTAGTGTTGAAAAACCACTTTTCGCACTTGTGTTGGTGCAGGAAACCACTTTTGCACTTGTAGTAGTGTGGAAAAACCACTTTTCGCACTTGTGTTAGTGTTGAAAAACCACTTTTCGCACTTGTGTTAGAGTTGAAAAACCACTTTTCACAATTGTGTTAGTGTTGAAAAACCACTTTTCGCGCTTGTGTTGGTGCAGGAAACCACTTTTGCACTTGTATTAGTGTGGAAAAACCACTTTTCGCACTTGTGTTAGTGTTGAAAAACCACTTTTCGCACTTGTGTTAGTGTTGAAAAACCACTTTTCGCACTTGTGTTAGTGTTGAAAAACCACTTTTCGCACTTGTGTTGGTGCAGGAAACCACTTTTGCACTTGTATTAGTGTGAAAAAAACACTTTTTGCACTTGTGATAGTGTTGAAAAACCACTTTTCGCACTTGTGTTAGTGTTGAAAAACCACTTTTCGCACTTGTGTTGGTGCAGGAAACCACTTTTGCACTTGTAGTAGTGTGGAAAAACCACTTTTCGCACTTGTGTTAGTGTTGAAAACCACTTTTCGCACTTGTGTTAGTGTTGAAAAACCACTTTTCGCACTTGTGTTGGTGCAGGAAACCACTTTTGCACTTGTAGTAGTGTGGAAAAACCACTTTTCGCACTTGTGTTAGTGTTGAAAAACCACTTTTCGCACTTGTGTTAGTGTTGAAAAACCACTTTTCGCACTTGTGTTAGTGTTGAAAAACCACTTTTCGCACTTGTGTTAGTGTTGAAAAACCACTTTTCGCACTTGTGTTGGTGCAGGAAACCACTTTTGCACTTGTATTAGTGTGGAAAAACCACTTTTCGCACTTGTGTTAGTGTTGAAAAACCACTTTTCGCACTTGTGTTAGTGTTGAAAAACCATTTTTCGCACTTGTGTTAGTGTTGAAAAACCACTTTTCGCACTTGTGTTAGTGTTGAAAAACCACTTTTCGCACTTGTGTTGGTGCAGGAAACCACTTTTGCACTTGTATTAGTGTGGAAAAAATACTTTTTGCACTTGTGATAGTGTTGAAAAACAACTTTTTGCACTTGTGTTAGTGTTGAAAAACCACTTTTCGCACTTGTGTTGGTGCAGGCAACCACTTTTGCACTTGTATTAGTGTGAAAAACCACTTTTCGCACTTGTGTTAGTGTTGAAAAACCACTTTTCGCACTTGTGTTAGTGTTGAAAAACCACTTTTCGCACTTGTGTTAGTGTTGAAAAACCACTTTTCGCACTTGTGTTGGTGCAGGAAACCACTTTTGCACTTGTATTAGTGTGAAAAAAACACTTTTTGCACTTGTGATAGTGTTGAAAAACCACTTTTCGCACTTGTGTTAGTGTTGAAAAACCACTTTTCGCACTTGTGTTGGTGCAGGAAACCACTTTTGCACTTGTAGTAGTGTGGAAAAACCACTTTTCGCACTTGTGTTAGTGTTGAAAAACCACTTTTCGCACTTGTGTTAGTGTTGAAAAACCACTTTTCGCACTTGTGTTGGTGCAGGAAACCACTTTTGCACTTGTAGTAGAGTGGAAAAGCCACTTTCCGCACTTGTGTTAGTGTTGAAAAACCACTTTTCGCACTTGTGTTAGTGTTGAAAAACCACTTTTCGCACTTGTGTTAGTGTTGAAAAACCACTTTTTGCACTTGTGTTGGTGCAGGAAACCACTTTTGCACTTGTATTAGTGTGGAAAAAACCACTTTTCGCACTTGTGTTAGTGTTGAAAAACCACTTTTCGCACTTGTGTTAGTGTTGAAAATGCACTTTTCGCACTTGTGTTGGTGCAGGAAACCACTTTTGCACTTGTATTAGTGTGGAAAAAACACTTTTTGCACTTGTGATAGTGTTGAAAAACCACTTTTCGCACCTGTGTTAGTGTGATAAACCACTTTTCGCACTTGTGTTGGTGCAGGAAACCACTTTTGCACTTGTATTAGTGTGGAAAAACCACTTTTCGCACTTGTGTTAGTGTGGAAAAACCACTTTTCGCACTTGTGTTAGTGTTGAAAAACCACTTTTCGCACCTGTGTTGGTGCAGGAAACCACTTTTGCACTTGTATTAGTGTGGAAAAAAACTCTTTTTGCACTTGTGATAGTGTTGAAAAACCACTTTTCGCACCTGTGTTAGTGTTGAAAAACCACTTTTCGCACTTGTGTTGGTGCAGGAAACCACTTTTGCACTTGTATTAGTGTGGAAAAACCACTTTTCGCACTTGTGTTAGTGTTGAAAAACCACTTTTCGCACTTGTGTTAGTGTTGAAAAACCACTTTTCGCACTTGTGTTAGTGTTGAAAAACCACTTTTCGCACTTGTGTTGGTGCAGGAAACCACTTTTGCACTTGTATTAGTGTGGAAAAACCACTTTTTGCACTTGTGATAGTGTTGAAAAACCACTTTTCGCACTTGTGTTAGTGTTGAAAAACCACTTTTCGCACTTGTGTTGGTGCAGGAATCCACTTTTGCACTTGTATTAGTGTGGAAAAACCACTTTTCGCACTTGTGTTAGTGTTGAAAAACCACTTTTCGCACTTGTGTTAGTGTTGAAAAACCACTTTTCGCACTTGTGTTAGTGTTGAAAAACCACTTTTCGCACTTGTGTTGGTGCAGGAAACCACTTTTGCACTTGTATTAGTGTGGAAAAACCACTTTTCGCACTTGTGTTAGTGTTGAAAAACCACTTTTCGCACTTGTGTTAGTGTTGAAAAACCACTTTTCGCACTTGTGTTGGTGCAGGAAACCACTTTTGCACTTGTATTAGTGTGAAAAAAACACTTTTTGCACTTGTGATAGTGTTGAAAAACCACTTTTCGCACTTGTGTTAGTGTTGAAAAACCACTTTTCGCACTTGTGTTGATGCAGGAAACCACTTTTGCACTTGTAGTAGTGTGGAAAACCACTTTTCGCACTTGTGTTAGTGTTGAAAAACCACTTTTCGCACTTGTGTTAGTGTTGAAAAACCACTTTTCGCACTTGTGTTGGTGCAGGAAACCACTTTTGCACTTGTAGTAGTGTGGAAAAACCACTTTCCGCACTTGTGTTAGTGTTGAAAAACGACTTTTCGCACTTGTGTTAGTGTTGAAAAACCACTTTTCGCACTTGTGTTAGTGTTGAAAAACCACTTTTCGCACTTGTGTTGGTGCAGGAAACCACTTTTGCACTTGTATTAGTGTGGAAAAAACACTTTTTGCACTTGTGATAGTGTTGAAAAACCACTTTTCGCACTTGTGTTAGTGTTGATAAACCACTTTTCGCACTTGTGTTGGTGCAGGAAACCACTTTTGCACTTGTATTAGTGTGGAAAAACCACTTTTCGCACTTGTTTTAGTGTGGAAAAACCACTTTTCGCACTTGTGTTAGTGTTGAAAAACCACTTTTTGCACTTGTGTTGGTGCAGGAAACCACTTTTGCACTTGTATTAGTGTGGAAAAAAACTCTTTTTGCACTTGTGATAGTGTTGAAAAACCACTTTTCGCACCAGTGTTAGTGTTGAAAAACCACTTTTCGCACTTGTGTTGGTGCAGGAAACCACTTTTGCACTTGTATTAGTGTGGAAAAACCACTTTTCGCACTTGTGTTAGTGTTGAAAACCACTTTTCGCACTTGTGTTGATGCAGGAAACCACTTTTGCACTTGTAGTAGAGTGGAAAAACCACTTTCCGCACTTGTGTTAGTGTTGAAAAACCACTTTTCGCACTTGTGTTAGTGTTGAAAAACCACTTTTTGCACTTGTGTTAGTGTTGAAAAACCACTTTTCGCACTTGTGTTGGTGCAGGAAACCACTTTTGCCCTTGTATTAGTGTGGAAAAACCACTTTTCGCACTTGAGTTAGTGTTGAAAATGCACTTTTCGCACTTGTGTTGGTGCAGGAAACCACTTTTGCACTTGTATTAGTGTGGAAAAAACACTTTTTGCACTTGTGATAGTGTTGAAAAACCACTTTTCGCACTTGTGTTAGTGTTGAAAAACCACTTTTCGCACTTGTGTTAGTGTTGAAAAACCATTTTTCGCACTTGTGTTAGTGTTGAAAAACCACTTTTCGCACTTGTGTTGGTGTTGAAAAACCACTTTTCGCACTTGTGTTGGTGCAGGAAACCACTTTTGCACTTGTATTAGTGTGGAAAAAATACTTTTTGCACTTGTGATAGTGTTGAAAAACAACTTTTTGCACTTGTGTTAGTGTTGAAAAACCACTTTTCGCACTTGTGTTGGTGCAGGCAACCACTTTTGCACTTGTATTAGTGTGAAAAACCACTTTTCGCACTTGTGTTAGTGTTGAAAAACCACTTTTCGCACTTGTGTTAGTGTTGAAAAACCACTTTTCGCACTTGTGTTAGTGTTGAAAAACCACTTTTCGCACTTGTGTTAGTGTTGAAAAACCACTTTTCGCACTTGTGTTGGTGCAGGAAACCACTTTTGCACTTGTATTAGTGTGGAAAAACCACTTTTTGCACTTGTGATAGTGTTGAAAAACCACTTTTCGCACTTGTGTTAGTGTTGAAAAACCACTTTTCGCACTTGTGTTGGTGCAGGAATCCACTTTTGCACTTGTATTAGTGTGGAAAAACCACTTTTCGCACTTGTGTTAGTGTTGAAAAACCACTTTTCGCACTTGTGTTAGTGTTGAAAAACCACTTTTCGCACTTGTGTTAGTGTTGAAAAACCACTTTTCGCACTTGTGTTGGTGCAGGAAACCACTTTTGCACTTGTATTAGTGTGGAAAAACCACTTTTCGCACTTGTGTTAGTGTTGAAAAACCACTTTTCGCACTTGTGTTAGTGTTGAAAAACCACTTTTCGCACTTGTGTTGGTGCAGGAAACCACTTTTGCACTTGTATTAGTGTGAAAAAAACACTTTTTGCACTTGTGATAGTGTTGAAAAACCACTTTTCGCACTTGTGTTAGTGTTGAAAAACCACTTTTCGCACTTGTGTTGATGCAGGAAACCACTTTTGCACTTGTAGTAGTGTGGAAAACCACTTTTCGCACTTGTGTTAGTGTTGAAAAACCACTTTTCGCACTTGTGTTAGTGTTGAAAAACCACTTTTCGCACTTGTGTTGGTGCAGGAAACCACTTTTGCACTTGTAGTAGTGTGGAAAAACCACTTTCCGCACTTGTGTTAGTGTTGAAAAACGACTTTTCGCACTTGTGTTAGTGTTGAAAAACCACTTTTCGCACTTGTGTTAGTGTTGAAAAACCACTTTTCGCACTTGTGTTGGTGCAGGAAACCACTTTTGCACTTGTATTAGTGTGGAAAAAACACTTTTTGCACTTGTGATAGTGTTGAAAAACCACTTTTCGCACTTGTGTTAGTGTTGATAAACCACTTTTCGCACTTGTGTTGGTGCAGGAAACCACTTTTGCACTTGTATTAGTGTGGAAAAACCACTTTTCGCACTTGTTTTAGTGTGGAAAAACCACTTTTCGCACTTGTGTTAGTGTTGAAAAACCACTTTTTGCACTTGTGTTGGTGCAGGAAACCACTTTTGCACTTGTATTAGTGTGGAAAAAAACTCTTTTTGCACTTGTGATAGTGTTGAAAAACCACTTTTCGCACCAGTGTTAGTGTTGAAAAACCACTTTTCGCACTTGTGTTGGTGCAGGAAACCACTTTTGCACTTGTATTAGTGTGGAAAAACCACTTTTCGCACTTGTGTTAGTGTTGAAAACCACTTTTCGCACTTGTGTTGATGCAGGAAACCACTTTTGCACTTGTAGTAGAGTGGAAAAACCACTTTCCGCACTTGTGTTAGTGTTGAAAAACCACTTTTCGCACTTGTGTTAGTGTTGAAAAACCACTTTTTGCACTTGTGTTAGTGTTGAAAAACCACTTTTCGCACTTGTGTTGGTGCAGGAAACCACTTTTGCCCTTGTATTAGTGTGGAAAAACCACTTTTCGCACTTGAGTTAGTGTTGAAAATGCACTTTTCGCACTTGTGTTGGTGCAGGAAACCACTTTTGCACTTGTATTAGTGTGGAAAAAACACTTTTTGCACTTGTGATAGTGTTGAAAAACCACTTTTCGCACTTGTGTTAGTGTTGAAAAACCACTTTTCGCACTTGTGTTAGTGTTGAAAAACCATTTTTCGCACTTGTGTTAGTGTTGAAAAACCACTTTTCGCACTTGTGTTGGTGTTGAAAAACCACTTTTCGCACTTGTGTTGGTGCAGGAAACCACTTTTGCACTTGTATTAGTGTGGAAAAAATACTTTTTGCACTTGTGATAGTGTTGAAAAACAACTTTTTGCACTTGTGTTAGTGTTGAAAAACCACTTTTCGCACTTGTGTTGGTGCAGGCAACCACTTTTGCACTTGTATTAGTGTGAAAAACCACTTTTCGCACTTGTGTTAGTGTTGAAAAACCACTTTTCGCACTTGTGTTAGTGTTGAAAAACCACTTTTCGCACTTGTGTTAGTGTTGAAAAACCACTTTTCGCACTTGTGTTGGTGCAGGAAACCACTTTTGCACTTGTATTAGTGTGAAAAAAACACTTTTTGCACTTGTGATAGTGTTGAAAAACCACTTTTCGCACTTGTGTTAGTGTTGAAAAACCACTTTTCGCACTTGTGTTGGTGCAGGAAACCACTTTTGCACTTGTAGCAGTGTGGGAAAAACCACTTTTCGCACTTGTGTTAGTGTTGAAAAACCACTTTTCGCACTTGTGTTAGTGTTGAAAAACCACTTTTCGCACTTGTGTTGGTGCAGGAAACCACTTTTGCACTTGTAGTAGAGTGGAAAAACCACTTTCCGCACTTGTGTTAGTGTTGAAAAACCACTTTTCGCACTTGTGTTAGTGTTGAAAAACCACTTTTCGCACTTGTGTTAGTGTTGAAAAACCACTTTTTGCACTTGTGTTGGTGCAGGAAACCACTTTTGCACTTGTATTAGTGTGGAAAAACCACTTTTCGCACTTGTGTTAGTGTTGAAAAACCACTTTTCGCACTTGTGTTAGTGTTGAAAATGCACTTTTCGCACTTGTGTTGGTGCAGGAAACCACTTTTGCACTTGTATTAGTGTGGAAAAAACACTTTTTGCACTTGTGATAGTGTTGAAAAACCACTTTTCGCACTTGTGTTAGTGTTGATAAACCACTTTTCGCACTTGTGTTGGTGCAGGAAACCACTTTTGCACTTGTATTAGTGTGGAAAAACCACTTTTCGCACTTGTGTTAGTGTGGAAAAACCACTTTTCGCACTTGTGTTAGTGTTGAAAAACCACTTTTCGCACCTGTGTTGGTGCAGGAAACCACTTTTGCACTTGTATTAGTGTGGGAAAAAACTCTTTTTGCACTTGTGATAGTGTTGAAAAACCACTTTTCGCACCTGTGTTAGTGTTGAAAAACCACTTTTCGCACTTGTGTTGGTGCAGGAAACCACTTTTGCACTTGTATTAGTGTGGAAAAACCACTTTTCGCACTTGTGTTAGTGTTGAAAAACCACTTTTCGCACTTGTGTTAGTGTTGAAAAACCACTTTTCGCACTTGTGTTAGTGTTGAAAAACCACTTTTCGCACTTGTGTTAGTGTTGAAAAACCACTTTTCGCACTTGTGTTGGTGCAGGAAACCACTTTTGCACTTGTATTAGTGTGGAAAAACCACTTTTTGCACTTGTGATAGTGTTGAAAAACCACTTTTCGCACTTGTGTTAGTGTTGAAAAACCACTTTTCGCACTTGTGTTGGTGCAGGAAATCCACTTTTGCACTTGTATTAGTGTGGAAAAACCACTTTTCGCACTTGTGTTAGTGTTGAAAAACCACTTTTCGCACTTGTGTTAGTGTTGAAAAACCACTTTTCGCACTTGTGTTGGTGCAGGAAACCACTTTTGCACTTGTATTAGTGTGGAAAAACCACTTTTCGCACTTGTGTTAGTGTTGAAAAACCACTTTTCGCACTTGTGTTAGTGTTGAAAAACCACTTTTCGCACTTGTGTTGGTGCAGGAAACCACTTTTGCACTTGTATTAGTGTGAAAAAAACACTTTTTGCACTTGTGATAGTGTTGAAAAACCACTTTTCGCACTTGTGTTAGTGTTGAAAAACCACTTTTCGCACTTGTGTTGATGCAGGAAACCACTTTTGCACTTGTAGTAGTGTGGAAAACCACTTTTCGCACTTGTGTTAGTGTTGAAAAACCACTTTTCGCACTTGTGTTAGTGTTGAAAAACCACTTTTCGCACTTGTGTTGGTGCAGGAAACCACTTTTGCACTTGTAGTAGTGTGGAAAAACCACTTTCCGCACTTGTGTTAGTGTTGAAAAACCACTTTTCGCACTTGTGTTAGTGTTTGAAAAACCACTTTTCGCACTTGTGTTAGTGTTGAAATGCACTTTTCGCACTTGTGTTGGTGCAGGAAACCACTTTTGCACTTGTATTAGTGTGGAAAAACCACTTTCCGCACTTGTGTTAGTGTTGAAAAACCACTTTTCGCACTTGTGTTAGTGTTGAAAAACCACTTTTCGCACTTGTGTTAGTGTTGAAAATGCACTTTTCGCACTTGTGTTGGTGCAGGAAACCACTTTTGCACTTGTATTAGTGTGGAAAAACCACTTTTCGCACTTGTGTTAGTGTTGAAAAAACCACTTTTCGCACTTGTGTTAGTGTTGAAAAACCATTTTTCGCACTTGTGTTAGTGTTGAAAAACCACTTTTCGCACTTGTGTTAGTGTTGAAAAAACCACTTTTCGCACTTGTGTTGGTGCAGGAAACCACTTTTGCACTTGTATTAGTGTGGAAAAAATACTTTTTGCACTTGTGATAGTGTTGAAAAACAACTTTTTGCACTTGTGTTAGTGTTGAAAAACCACTTTTCGCACTTGTGTTGGTGCAGGCAACCACTTTTGCACTTGTATTAGTGTGAAAAACCACTTTTCGCACTTGTGTTAGTGTTGAAAAACCACTTTTCGCACTTGTGTTAGTGTTGAAAAACCACTTTTCGCACTTGTGTTAGTGTTGAAAAACCACTTTTCGCACTTGTGTTGGTGCAGGAATCCACTTTTGCACTTGTATTAGTGTGAAAAAAACACTTTTTGCACTTGTGATAGTGTTGAAAAACCACTTTTCGCACTTGTGTTAGTGTTGAAAAACCACTTTTCGCACTTGTGTTGGTGCAGGAAACCACTTTTGCACTTGTAGTAGTGTGGAAAAACCACTTTTCGCACTTGTGTTAGTGTTGAAAAACCACTTTTCGCACTTGTGTTAGTGTTGAAAAACCACTTTTCGCACTTGTGTTGGTGCAGGAAACCACTTTTGCACTTGTAGTAGAGTGGAAAAACCACTTTCCGCACTTGTGTTAGTGTTGAAAAACCACTTTTCGCACTTGTGTTAGTGTTGAAAAACCACTTTTCGCACTTGTGTTAGTGTTGAAAAACCACGTTTTGCACTTGTGTTGGTGCAGGAAACCACTTTTGCACTTGTATTAGTGTGGAAAAACCACTTTTCGCACTTGTGTTAGTGTTGAAAAACCACTTTTCGCACTTGAGTTAGTGTTGAAAATGCACTTTTCGCACTTGTGTTGGTGCAGGAAACCACTTTTGCACTTGTATTAGTGTGGAAAAAACACTTTTTGCACTTGTGATAGTGTTGAAAAACCACTTTTCGCACTTGTGTTAGTGTTGAAAAACCACTTTTCGCACTTGTGTTAGTGTTGAAAAACCATTTTTCGCACTTGTGTTAGTGTTGAAAAACCACTTTTCGCACTTGTGTTAGTGTTGAAAAACCACTTTTCGCACTTGTGTTGGTGCAGGAAACCACTTTTGCACTTGTATTAGTGTGGAAAAAATACTTTTTGCACTTGTGATAGTGTTGAAAAACAACTTTTTGCACTTGTGTTAGTGTTGAAAAACCACTTTTCGCACTTGTGTTGGTGCAGGCAACCACTTTTGCACTTGTATTAGTGTGAAAAACCACTTTTCGCACTTGTGTTAGTGTTGAAAAACCACTTTTCGCACTTGTGTTAGTGTTGAAAAACCACTTTTCGCACTTGTGTTAGTGTTGAAAAACCACTTTTCGCACTTGTGTTGGTGCAGGAAACCACTTTTGCACTTGTATTAGTGTGAAAAAAACACTTTTTGCACTTGTGATAGTGTTGAAAAACCACTTTTCGCACTTGTGTTAGTGTTGAAAAACCACTTTTCGCACTTGTGTTGGTGCAGGAAACCACTTTTGCACTTGTAGCAGTGTGGGAAAAACCACTTTTCGCACTTGTGTTAGTGTTGAAAAACCACTTTTCGCACTTGTGTTAGTGTTGAAAAACCACTTTTCGCACTTGTGTTGGTGCAGGAAACCACTTTTGCACTTGTAGTAGAGTGGAAAAACCACTTTCCGCACTTGTGTTAGTGTTGAAAAACCACTTTTCGCACTTGTGTTAGTGTTGAAAAACCACTTTTCGCACTTGTGTTAGTGTTGAAAAACCACTTTTTGCACTTGTGTTGGTGCAGGAAACCACTTTTGCACTTGTATTAGTGTGGAAAAACCACTTTTCGCACTTGTGTTAGTGTTGAAAAACCACTTTTCGCACTTGTGTTAGTGTTGAAAATGCACTTTTCGCACTTGTGTTGGTGCAGGAAACCACTTTTGCACTTGTATTAGTGTGGAAAAAACACTTTTTGCACTTGTGATAGTGTTGAAAAACCACTTTTCGCACTTGTGTTAGTGTTGATAAACCACTTTTCGCACTTGTGTTGGTGCAGGAAACCACTTTTGCACTTGTATTAGTGTGGAAAAACCACTTTTCGCACTTGTGTTAGTGTGGAAAAACCACTTTTCGCACTTGTGTTAGTGTTGAAAAACCACTTTTCGCACCTGTGTTGGTGCAGGAAACCACTTTTGCACTTGTATTAGTGTGGAAAAAAACTCTTTTTGCACTTGTGATAGTGTTGAAAAACCACTTTTCGCACCTGTGTTAGTGTTGAAAAACCACTTTTCGCACTTGTGTTGGTGCAGGAAACCACTTTTGCACTTGTATTAGTGTGGAAAAACCACTTTTCGCACTTGTGTTAGTGTTGAAAAACCACTTTTCGCACTTGTGTTAGTGTTGAAAAACCACTTTTCGCACTTGTGTTAGTGTTGAAAAACCACTTTTCGCACTTGTGTTAGTGTTGAAAAACCACTTTTCGCACTTGTGTTGGTGCAGGAAACCACTTTTGCACTTGTATTAGTGTGGAAAAACCACTTTTTGCACTTGTGATAGTGTTGAAAAACCACTTTTCGCACTTGTGTTAGTGTTGAAAAACCACTTTTCGCACTTGTGTTGGTGCAGGAAATCCACTTTTGCACTTGTATTAGTGTGGAAAAACCACTTTTCGCACTTGTGTTAGTGTTGAAAAACCACTTTTCGCACTTGTGTTAGTGTTGAAAAACCACTTTTCGCACTTGTGTTGGTGCAGGAAACCACTTTTGCACTTGTATTAGTGTGGAAAAACCACTTTTCGCACTTGTGTTAGTGTTGAAAAACCACTTTTCGCACTTGTGTTAGTGTTGAAAAACCACTTTTCGCACTTGTGTTGGTGCAGGAAACCACTTTTGCACTTGTATTAGTGTGAAAAAAACACTTTTTGCACTTGTGATAGTGTTGAAAAACCACTTTTCGCACTTGTGTTAGTGTTGAAAAACCACTTTTCGCACTTGTGTTGATGCAGGAAACCACTTTTGCACTTGTAGTAGTGTGGAAAACCACTTTTCGCACTTGTGTTAGTGTTGAAAAACCACTTTTCGCACTTGTGTTAGTGTTGAAAAACCACTTTTCGCACTTGTGTTGGTGCAGGAAACCACTTTTGCACTTGTATTAGTGTGGAAAAACCACTTTTCGCACTTGTGTTAGTGTTGAAAAACCACTTTTCGCACCTGTGTTAGTGTTGAAAAACCACTTTTCGCACTTGTGTTGGTGCAGGAAACCACTTTTGCACTTGTATTAGTGTGGAAAAACCACTTTTCGCACTTGTGTTAGTGTTGAAAAACCACTTTTCCCACTTGTGTTAGTGTTGAAAAACCACTTTTCGCACTTGTGTTAGTGTTGAAAAACCACTTTTCGCACTTGTGTTAGTGTTGAAAAACCACTTTTCGCACTTGTGTTGGTGCAGGAAACCACTTTTGCACTTGTATTAGTGTGGAAAAACCACTTTTTGCACTTGTGATAGTGTTGAAAAACCACTTTTCGCACTTGTGTTAGTGTTGAAAAACCACTTTTCGCACTTGTGTTGGTGCAGGAAATCCACTTTTGCACTTGTATTAGTGTGGAAAAACCACTTTTCACACTTGTGTTAGTGTTGAAAAACCACTTTTCGCACTTGTGTTAGTGTTGAAAAACCACTTTTCGCACTTGTGTTGGTGCAGGAAACCACTTTTGCACTTGTATTAGTGTGGAAAACCACTTTCGCACTTGTGTTAGTGTTGAAAAACCACTTTTCGCACTTGTGTTAGTGTTGAAAAACCACTTTTCGCACTTGTGTTGGTGCAGGAAACCACTTTTGCACTTGTATTAGTGTGAAAAAAACACTTTTTGCACTTGTGATAGTGTTGAAAACCACTTTTTCGCACTTGTGTTAGTGTTGAAAAACCACTTTTGCCCTTGTATTAGTGTGGAAAAACCACTTTTCGCACTTGTGTTAGTGTTGAAAAACCACTTTTCGCACTTGTGTTAGTGTTGAAAAACACTTTTCGCACTTGAGTTAGTGTTGAAAATGCACTTTTCGCACTTGTGTTGGTGCAGGAAACCACTTTGCACTTGTATTAGTGTGGAAAAACACTTTTTGCACTTGTGATAGTGTTGAAAAACCACTTTTCGCACTTGTGTTAGTGTTGAAAAACCACTTTTCGCACTTGTGTTAGTGTTGAAAACCATGTTTCGCACTTGTGTTAGTGTTGAAAAACCACTTTTCGCACTTGTGTTAGTGTTGAAAAAACCACTTTTCGCACTTGTGTTGGTGCAGGGAAACCACTTTTGCACTTGTATTAGTGTGGAAAAATACTTTTTGCACTTGTGATAGTGTTGAAAAACAACTTTTTGCACTTGTGTTAGTGTTGAAAAACCACTTTTCGCACTTGTGTTGGTGCAGGCAACCACTTTTGCACTTGTATTAGTGTGAAAAACCACTTTTCGCACTTGTGTTAGTGTTGAAAACCACTTTTCGCACTTGTGTTAGTGTTGAAAAACACTTTTCGCACTTGTGTTAGTGTTGAAAAACCACTTTTCGCACTTGTGTTGGTGCAGGAAACCACTCTTGCACTTGTATTAGTGTGAAAAAAACACTTTTTGCACTTGTGATAGTGTTGAAAAACCACTTTTCGCACTTGTGTTAGTGTTGAAAAACCACTTTTCGCACTTGTGTTGGTGCAGGAAACCACTTTTGCACTTGTAGCAGTGTGGGAAAAACCACTTTTCGCACTTGTGTTAGTGTTGAAAAACCACTTTTCGCACTTGTGTTAGTGTTGAAAAACCACTTTTCGCACTTGTGTTGGTGCAGGAAACCACTTTTGCACTTGTAGTAGAGTGGAAAAACCACTTTCCGCACTTGTGTTAGTGTTGAAAAACCACTTTTCGCACTTGTGTTAGTGTTGAAAAACCACTTTTCGCACTTGTGTTAGTGTTGAAAAACACTTTTTGCACTTGTGTTGGTGCAGGAAACCACTTTTGCACTTGTATTAGTGTGGAAAAACCACTTTTCGCACTTTGTGTTAGTGTTGAAAAACCACTTTTCGCACTTGTGTTAGTGTTGAAAATGCACTTTTCGCACTTGTGTTGGTGCAGGAAACCACTTTTGCACTTGTATTAGTGTGGAAAAAACACTTTTTGCACTTGTGATAGTGTTGAAAAACCACTTTTCGCACTTGTGTTAGTGTTGATAAACCACTTTTCGCACTTGTGTTGGTGCAGGAAACCACTTTTGCACTTGTATTAGTGTGGAAAAACACTTTTCGCACTTGTGTTAGTGTGGAAAAAACCACTTTTCGCACTTGTGTTAGTGTTGAAAAACCACTTTTCGCACCTGTGTTGGTGCAGGAAACCACTTTTGCACTTGTATTAGTGTGGAAAAAAACTCTTTTTGCACTTGTGATAGTGTTGAAAAACCACTTTTCGCACCTGTGTTAGTGTTGAAAAACCACTTTTCGCACTTGTGTTGGTGCAGGAAACCACTTTTGCACTTGTATTAGTGTGGAAAAACCACTTTTCGCACTTGTGTTAGTGTTGAAAAACCACTTTTCGCACTTGTGTTAGTGTTGAAAAACCACTTTTCGCACTTGTGTTAGTGTTGAAAAACCACTTTTCGCACTTGTGTTAGTGTTGAAAAACCACTTTTCGCACTTGTGTTGGTGCAGGAAACCACTTTTGCACTTGTATTAGTGTGGAAAAACCACTTTTTGCACTTGTGATAGTGTTGAAAAACCACTTTTCGCACTTGTGTTAGTGTTGAAAAACCACTTTTCACACTTGTGTTGGTGCAGGAAATCCACTTTTGCACTTGTATTAGTGTGGAAAAACCACTTTTCGCACTTGTGTTAGTGTTGAAAAACCACTTTTCGCACTTGTGTTAGTGTTGAAAAACCACTTTTCGCACTTGTGTTGGTGCAGGAAACCACTTTTGCACTTGTATTAGTGTGGAAAAACCACTTTTCGCACTTGTGTTAGTGTTGAAAAACCACTTTTCGCACTTGTGTTAGTGTTGAAAAACCACTTTTCGCACTTGTGTTGGTGCAGGAAACCACTTTTGCACTTGTATTAGTGTGAAAAAAACACTTTTTGCACTTGTGATAGTGTTGAAAAACCACTTTTCGCACTTGTGTTAGTGTTGAAAAACCACTTTTCGCACTTGTGTTGATGCAGGAAACCACTTTTGCACTTGTAGTAGTGTGGGAAAACCACTTTTCGCACTTGTGTTAGTGTTGAAAAACCACTTTTCGCACTTGTGTTAGTGTTGAAAAACACTTTTCGCACTTGTGTTGGTGCAGGAAACCACTTTTGCACTTGTAGTAGTGTGGAAAAACCACTTTCCGCACTTGTGTTAGTGTTGAAAAACCACTTTTCGCACTTGTGTTAGTGTTGAAAAACCACTTTTCGCACTTGTGTTAGTGTTGAAAATGCACTTTTCGCACTTGTGTTGGTGCAGGAAACCACTTTTGCACTTGTATTAGTGTGGAAAAACCACTTTCCGCACTTGTGTTAGTGTTGAAAAACCACTTTTCGCACTTGTGTTAGTGTTGAAAAACCACTTTTCGCACTTGTGTTAGTGTTGAAAATGCACTTTTTCGCACTTGTGTTGGTGCAGGAAACCACTTTTAGCACTTGTATTAGTGTGAAAAACCACTTTCGCACTTGTGTTAGTGTTGAAAAACCACTTTTCGCACTTGTGTTAGTGTTGA
Source organism: Myxine glutinosa (assembly GCF_964187855.1). Classification (NCBI taxonomy): domain Eukaryota; kingdom Metazoa; phylum Chordata; class Myxini; order Myxiniformes; family Myxinidae; genus Myxine; species Myxine glutinosa. The sequence continues at coordinate 52,554 of NW_027616846.1, read as the reverse complement.
AAAACCATTTTTCGCACTTGTGATTAGTGTTGAAAAACCACTTTTCGCACTTGTGTTAGTGTTGAAAAACCACTTTTCGCACTTGTGTTGGTGCAGGAAACCACTTTTTGCACTTGTATTAGTGTGGAAAAAATACTTTTTGCACTTGTGATAGTGTTGAAAAACAACTTTTTGCACTTGTGTTAGTGTTGAAAAACCACTTTTCGCACTTGTGTTGGTGCAGGCAACCACTTTTTGCACTTGTATTAGTGTGAAAAACCACTTTTCGCACTTGTGTTAGTGTTGAAAAACCACTTTTCGCACTTGTGTTAGTGTTGAAAAACCACTTTTCGCACTTGTGTTAGTGTTGAAAAACCACTTTTCGCACTTGTGTTTGGTGCAGGAAACCACTTTTGCACTTGTATTAGTGTGAAAAAAACACTTTTTGCACTTGTGATATTGTTGAAAAACCACTTTTCGCACTTGTGTTAGTGTTGAAAAACCACTTTTCGCACTTGTGTTGGTGCAGGAAACCACTTTTGCACTTGTAGTAGTGTGGAAAAACCACTTTTCGCACTTGTGTTAGTGTTGAAAAACCACTTTTCGCACTTGTGTTAGTGTTGAAAAACCACTTTTCGCACTTGTGTTGGTGCAGGAAACCACTTTTGCACTTGTAGTAGAGTGGAAAAACCACTTTCCGCACTTGTGTTAGTGTTGAAAAACCACTTTTCGCACTTGTGTTAGTGTTGAAAAACCACTTTTCGCACTTGTGTTAGTGTTGAAAAACCACTTTTTGCACTTGTGTTGGTGCAGGAAACCACTTTTGCACTTGTATTAGTGTGGAAAAACCACTTTTTCGCACTTGTGTTAGTGTTGAAAAACCACTTTTCGCACTTGTGTTAGTGTTGAAAAACCACTTTTCGCACTTGTGTTGGTGCAGGAATCCACTTTTGCACTTGTATTAGTGTGGAAAAAACCACTTTCGCACTTGTGTTAGTGTTGAAAAACCACTTTTCGCACTTGTGTTAGTGTTGAAAAACCACTTTTTGCACTTGTGTTGGTGCAGGAAACCACTTTTGCACTTGTATTAGTGTGGAAAAACCACTTTTCGCACTTGTGTTAGTGTTGAAAAACCACTTTTCGCACTTGTGTTAGTGTTGAAAAACCACTTTTCGCACTTGTGTTGGTGCAGGAAACCACTTTTGCACTTGTATTAGTGTGAAAAAAACACTTTTTGCACTTGTGATAGTGTTGAAAAACCACTTTTTGCACTTGTGATAGTGTTGAAAAACCACTTTTCGCACTTGTGTTGGTGCAGGAAACCACTTTTGCACTTGTATTAGTGTGGAAAAACCACTTTTCGCACTTGTGTTAGTGTTGAAAAACCACTTTTCGCACTTGTGTTAGTGTTGAAAAACCACTTTTCGCACTTGTGTTAGTGTTGAAAAACCACTTTTCGCACTTGTGTTAGTGTTGAAAACCACTTTTCGCACTTGTGTTAGTGTTGAAAAACCACTTTTCGCACTTGTGTTGGTGCAGGAAACCACTTTTTGCACTTGTATAAGTGTGGAAAAAATACTTTTCGCACTTGTGTTAGTGTTGAAAAACCACTTTTCGCACTTGTGTTAGTGTTGAAAAACCACTTTTCGCACTTGTGTTGGTGCAGGAAACCACTTTTGCACTTGTAGTAGTGTGGAAAACCACTTTTCGCACTTGTGTTAGTGTTGAAAAACCACTTTTCGCACTTGTGTTAGTGTTGAAAAACCACTTTTCGCACTTGTGTTGGTGCAGGAAACCACTTTTGCACTTGTAGTAGTGTGGAAAAACCACTTTCCGCAACTTGTGTTAGTGTTGAAAAACCACTTTTCGCACTTGTGTTAGTGTTGAAAAACCACTTTTCGCACTTGTGTTAGTGTTGAAATGCACTTTTCGCACTTGTGTTGGTGCAGGAAACCACTTTTTGCACTTGTATTAGTGTGGAAAAAACACTTTTTGCACTTGTGATAGTGTTGAAAAACCACTTTTCGCACCTGTGTTGGTGCAGGAAACCACTTTTGCACTTGTATTAGTGTGGAAAAAAACTCTTTTTGCACTTGTGATAGTGTTGAAAAACACTTTTCGCACCAGTGTTAGTGTTGAAAAACCACTTTTCGCACTTGTGTTGGTGCAGGAAACCACTTTTGCACTTGTATTAGTGTGGAAAAACCACTTTTTGCACTTGTGTTAGTGTTGAAAAACCACTTTTCGCACTTGTGTTGATGCAGGAAACCACTTTTGCACTTGTAGTAGAGTGGAAAAACCACTTTCCGCACTTGTGTTAGTGTGAAAAACCACTTTTCGCACTTGTGTTAGTGTTGAAAAACCACTTTTTGCACTTGTGTTAGTGTTGAAAAACCACTTTCGCACTTGTGTTGGTGCAGGAAACCATTTTTGCACTTGTATTAGTGTGGAAAAACCACTTTTCGCACTTGTGTTAGTGTTGAAAAACCACTTTTCGCACTTGTGTTAGTGTTGAAAAACTCACCATTTTCGCACTTGAGTTAGTGTTGAAAAATGCACTTTTCGCACTTGTGTTGGTGCAGGAAACCACTTTTGCACTTGTCTTGTATTAGTGTGGAAAAAACACTTTTTGCACTTGTGATAGTGTTGAAAAACCACTTTTCGCACTTGTGTTAGTGTTGAAAAACCACTTTTCGCACTTGTGTTGGTGCAGGAAACCAATTTTGCACTTGTATTAGTGTGGAAAATCCACTTTTCGCACTTGTGTTAGTGTGGAAAAACCACTTTTCGCACTTGTGTTAGTGTTGAAAAACCACTTTTCGCACTTGTGTTGGTGCAGGAAACCACTTTTGCACTTGTAGTAGTGTGGAAAAACCACTTTTCGCACTTGTGTTAGTGTGGAAAAACCACTTTTCGCACTTGTGTTAGTGTTGAAAAACCACTTTTCGCACCTGTGTTGGTGCAGGAAACCACTTTTGCACTTGTATTAGTGTGGAAAAAAACTCTTTTTGCACTTGTGATAGTGTTGAAAAACCACTTTTCGCACCTGTGTTAGTGTTGAAAAACCACTTTTCGCACTTGTGTTGGTGCAGGAAACCACTTTTGCACTTGTATTAGTGTGGAAAAACCACTTTTCGCACTTGTGTTAGTGTTGAAAAACCACTTTTCGCACTTGTGTTAGTGTTGAAAAACCACTTTTCGCACTTGTGTTAGTGTTGAAAAACCACTTTTCGCACTTGTGTTGGTGCAGGAAACCACTTTTGCACTTGTAGTAGTGTGGAAAACCACTTTTCGCACTTGTGTTAGTGTTGAAAAACCACTTTTCGCACTTGTGTTAGTGTTGAAAAACCACTTTTCGCACTTGTGTTGGTGCAGGAAACCACTTTTGCACTTGTAGTAGTGTGGAAAAACCACTTTCCGCAACTTGTGTTAGTGTTGAAAAACCACTTTTCGCACTTGTGTTAGTGTTGAAAAACCACTTTTCGCACTTGTGTTAGTGTTGAAAATGCACTTTTCGCACTTGTGTTGGTGCAGGAAACCACTTTTGCACTTGTATTAGTGTGGAAAAAACACTTTTTGCACTTGTGATAGTGTTGAAAAACCACTTTTCGCACCTGTGTTGGTGCAGGAAACCACTTTTGCACTTGTATTAGTGTGGAAAAAAACTCTTTTTGCACTTGTGATAGTGTTGAAAAACCACTTTTCGCACCAGTGTTAGTGTTGAAAAACCACTTTTCGCACTTGTGTTGGTGCAGGAAACCACTTTTGCACTTGTATTAGTGTGGAAAAACCACTTTTCGCACTTGTGTTAGTGTTGAAAAACCACTTTTCGCACTTGTGTTGGTGCAGGAAACCACTTTTGCACTTGTAGTAGAGTGGAAAAACCACTTTCCGCACTTGTGTTAGTGTTGAAAAACCACTTTTCGCACTTGTGTTAGTGTTGAAAAACCACTTTTCGCACTTGTGTTAGTGTTGAAAAACCACTTTTTGCACTTGTGTTGGTGCAGGAAACCACTTTTGCACTTGTATTAGTGTGGAAAAACCACTTTTCGCACTTGTGTTAGTGTTGAAAAACCACTTTTCGCACTTGTGTTAGTGTTGAAAATGCACTTTTCGCACTTGTGTTGGTGCAGGAAACCACTTTTGCACTTGTATTAGTGTGGAAAAAACACTTTTTGCACTTGTGATAGTGTTGAAAAACCACTTTTCGCACTTGTGTTAGTGTTGATAAACCACTTTTCGCACTTGTGTTGGTGCAGGAAACCACTTTTGCACTTGTATTAGTGTGGAAAAACCACTTTTCGCACTTGTGTTCATGTGGAAAAACCACTTTTCGCACTTGTGTTAGTGTTGAAAAACCACTTTTCGCACCTGTGTTGGTGCAGGAAACCACTTTTGCACTTGTATTAGTGTGGAAAAAAACTCTTTTTGCACTTGTGATAGTGTTGAAAAACCACTTTTCGCACCTGTGTTAGTGTTGAAAAACCACTTTTCGCACTTGTGTTGGTGCAGGAAACCACTTTTGCACTTGTATTAGTGTGGAAAAACCACTTTTCGCACTTGTGTTAGTGTTGAAAAACCACTTTTCGCACTTGTGTTAGTGTTGAAAAACCACTTTTCGCACTTGTGTTAGTGTTGAAAAACCACTTTTCGCACTTGTGTTGGTGCAGGAAACCACTTTTGCACTTGTATTAGTGTGGAAAAACCACTTTTTGCACTTGTGATAGTGTTGAAAAACCACTTTTCGCACTTGTGTTAGTGTTGAAAAACCACTTTTCGCACTTGTGTTGGTGCAGGAATCCACTTTTGCACTTGTATTAGTGTGGAAAAACCACTTTTCGCACTTGTGTTAGTGTTGAAAAACCACTTTTCGCACTTGTGTTAGTGTTGAAAAACCACTTTTCGCACTTGTGTTAGTGTTGAAAAACCACTTTTCGCACTTGTGTTAGTGTTGAAAAACCACTTTTCGCACTTGTGTTAGTGTTGAAAAACCACTTTTCGCACTTGTGTTAGTGTTGAAAAACCACTTTTCGCACTTGTGTTGGTGCAGGAAACCACTTTTGCACTTGTAGTAGTGTGGAAAACCACTTTTCGCACTTGTGTTAGTGTTGAAAAACCACTTTTCGCACTTGTGTTAGTGTTGAAAAACCACTTTTCGCACTTGTGTTGGTGCAGGAAACCACTTTTGCACTTGTAGTAGTGTGGAAAAACCACTTTCCGCAACTTGTGTTAGTGTTGAAAAACCACTTTTCGCACTTGTGTTCGTGTTGAAAAACCACTTTTCGCACTTGTGTTAGTGTTGAAAATGCACTTTTCGCACTTGTGTTGGTGCAGGAAACCACTTTTGCACTTGTATTAGTGTGGAAAAAACACTTTTTGCACTTGTGATAGTGTTGAAAAACCACTTTTCGCACCTGTGTTGGTGCAGGAAACCACTTTTGCACTTGTATTAGTGTGGAAAAAAACTCTTTTTGCACTTGTGATAGTGTTGAAAAACCACTTTTCGCACCAGTGTTAGTGTTGAAAAACCACTTTTCGCACTTGTGTTGGTGCAGGAAACCACTTTTGCACTTGTATTAGTGTGGAAAAACCACTTTTCGCACTTGTGTTAGTGTTGAAAAACCACTTTTCGCACTTGTGTTGATGCAGGAAACCACTTTTGCACTTGTAGTAGAGTGGAAAAAACCACTTTCCGCACTTGTGTTAGTGTTGAAAAACCACTTTTCGCACTTGTGTTAGTGTTGAAAAACCACTTTTCGCACTTGTGTTGGTGCAGGAAACCACTTTTGCACTTGTAGTAGAGTGGAAAAACCACTTTCCGCACTTGTGTTAGTGTTGAAAAACCACTTTTCGCACTTGTGTTAGTGTTGAAAAACCACTTTTCGCACTTGTGTTAGTGTTGAAAAACCACTTTTTGCACTTGTGTTGGTGCAGGAAACCACTTTTGCACTTGTATTAGTGTGGAAAAACCACTTTTCGCACTTGTGTTAGTGTTGAAAAACCACTTTTCGCACTTGTGTTAGTGTTGAAAATGCACTTTTCGCACTTGTGTTGGTGCAGGAAACCACTTTTGCACTTGTATTAGTGTGGAAAAAACACTTTTGCACTTGTGATAGTGTTGAAAAACCACTTTTCGCACTTGTGTTAGTGTTGATAAACCACTTTTCGCACTTGTGTTGGTGCAGGAAACCACTTTTGCACTTGTATTAGTGTGGAAAAACCACTTTTCGCACTTGTGTTCATGTGGAAAAACCACTTTTCGCACTTGTGTTAGTGTTGAAAAACCACTTTTCGCACCTGTGTTGGTGCAGGAAACCACTTTTGCACTTGTATTAGTGTGGAAAAAAACTCTTTTTGCACTTGTGATAGTGTTGAAAAACCACTTTTCGCACCTGTGTTAGTGTTGAAAAACCACTTTTCGCACTTGTGTTGGTGCAGGAAACCACTTTTGCACTTGTATTAGTGTGGAAAAACCACTTTTCGCACTTGTGTTAGTGTTGAAAAACCACTTTTCGCACTTGTGTTAGTGTTGAAAAACCACTTTTCGCACTTGTGTTAGTGTTGAAAAACCACTTTTCGCACTTGTGTTGGTGCAGGAAACCACTTTTGCACTTGTATTAGTGTGGAAAAACCACTTTTTGCACTTGTGATAGTGTTGAAAAACCACTTTTCGCACTTGTGTTAGTGTTGAAAAACCACTTTTCGCACTTGTGTTGGTGCAGGAATCCACTTTTGCACTTGCATTAGTGTGGAAAAACCACTTTTCGCACTTGTGTTAGTGTTGAAAAACCACTTTTCGCACTTGTGTTAGTGTTGAAAAACCACTTTTTGCACTTGTGTTGGTGCAGGAAACCACTTTTGCACTTGTATTAGTGTGGAAAAACCACTTTTCGCACTTTTGTTAGTGTTGAAAAACCACTTTTCGCACTTGTGTTAGTGTTGAAAAACCACTTTTCGCACTTGTGTTGGTGCAGGAAACCACTTTTGCACTTGTATTAGTGTGAAAAAAACACTTTTTGCACTTGTGATAGTGTTGAAAAACCACTTTTCGCACTTGTGTTAGTGTTGAAAAACCACTTTTCGCACTTGTGTTAGTGTTGAAAAACCACTTTTCGCACTTGTGTTGGTGCAGGAAACCACTTTTGCACTTGTAGTAGTGTGGAAAACCACTTTTCGCACTTGTGTTAGTGTTGAAAAACCACTTTTCGCACTTGTGTTAGTGTTGAAAAACCACTTTTCGCACTTGTGTTGGTGCAGGAAACCACTTTTGCACTTGTAGTAGTGTGGAAAAACCACTTTCCGCAACTTGTGTTAGTGTTGAAAAACCACTTTTCGCACTTGTGTTAGTGTTGAAAAACCACTTTTCGCACTTGTGTTAGTGTTGAAAATGCACTTTTCGCACTTGTGTTGGTGCAGGAAACCACTTTTGCACTTGTATTAGTGTGGAAAAAACACTTTTTGCACTTGTGATAGTGTTGAAAAACCACTTTTCGCACCTGTGTTGGTGCAGGAAACCACTTTTGCACTTGTATTAGTGTGGAAAAAAACTCTTTTTGCACTTGTGATAGTGTTGAAAAACCACTTTTCGCACCAGTGTTAGTGTTGAAAAACCACTTTTCGCACTTGTGTTGGTGCAGGAAACCACTTTTGCACTTGTATTAGTGTGGAAAAACCACTTTTCGCACTTGTGTTAGTGTTGAAAAACCACTTTTCGCACTTGTGTTGATGCAGGAAACCACTTTTGCACTTGTAGTAGAGGGGAAAAACCACTTTCCGCACTTGTGTTAGTGTTGAAAAACCACTTTTCGCACTTTTGTTAGTGTTGAAAAACCACTTTTTGCACTTGTGTTAGTGTTGAAAAACCACTTTTCGCACTTGTGTTGGTGCAGGAAACCATTTTTGCACTTGTATTAGTGTGGAAAAACCACTTTTCGCACTTGTGTTAGTGTTGAAAAACCACTTTTCGCACTTGTGTTAGTGTTGAAAAACCACTTTTCGCACTTGAGTTAGTGTTGAAAATGCACTTTTCGCACTTGTGTTGGTGCAGGAAACCACTTTTGCACTTGTATTAGTGTGGAAAAAACACTTTTTGCACTTGTGATAGTGTTGAAAAACCACTTTTCGCACTTGTGTTAGTGTTGAAAAACCACTTTTCGCACTTGTGTTGGTGCAGGAAACCACTTTTGCACTTGTATTAGTGTGGAAAATCCACTTTTCGCACTTGTGTTAGTGTGGAAAAACCACTTTTCGCACTTGTGTTAGTGTTGAAAAACCACTTTTCGCACTTGTGTTGGTGCAGGAAACCACTTTTGCACTTGTAGTAGTGTGGAAAAACCACTTTTCGCACTTGTGTTAGTGTGGAAAAACCACTTTTCGCACTTGTGTTAGTGTTGAAAAACCACTTTTCGCACCTGTGTTGGTGCAGGAAACCACTTTTGCACTTGTATTAGTGTGGAAAAAAACTCTTTTTGCACTTGTGATAGTGTTGAAAAACCACTTTTCGCACCTGTGTTAGTGTTAAAAAACCACTTTTCGCACTTGTGTTGGTGCAGGAAACCACTTTTGCACTTGTATTAGTGTGGAAAAACCACTTTTCGCACTTGTGTTAGTGTTGAAAAACCACTTTTCGCACTTGTGTTAGTGTTGAAAAACCACTTTTCGCACTTGTGTTAGTGTTGAAAAACCACTTTTCGCACTTGTGTTGGTGCAGGAAACCACTTTTGCACTTGTAGTAGTGTGGAAAACCACTTTTCGCACTTGTGTTAGTGTTGAAAAACCACTTTTCACACTTGTGTTAGTGTTGAAAAACCACTTTTCGCACTTGTGTTGGTGCAGGAAACCACTTTTGCACTTGTAGTAGTGTGGAAAAACCACTTTCCGCAACTTGTGTTAGTGTTGTAAAACCACTTTTCGCACTTGTGTTAGTGTTGAAAAACCACTTTTCGCACTTGTGTTAGTGTTGAAAATGCACTTTTCGCACTTGTGTTGGTGCAGGAAACCACTTTTGCACTTGTATTAGTGTGGAAAAAACACTTTTTGCACTTGTGATAGTGTTGAAAAACCACTTTTCGCACCTGTGTTGGTGCAGGAAACCACTTTTGCACTTGTATTAGTGTGGAAAAAAACTCTTTTTGCACTTGTGATAGTGTTGAAAAACCACTTTTCGCACCAGTGTTAGTGTTGAAAAACCACTTTTCGCACTTGTGTTGGTGCAGGAAACCACTTTTGCACTTGTATTAGTGTGGAAAAACCACTTTTCGCACTTGTGTTAGTGTTGAAAAACCACTTTTCGCACTTGTGTTGATGCAGGAAACCACTTTTGCACTTGTAGTAGAGTGGAAAAACCACTTTCCGCACTTGTGTTAGTGTTGAAAAACCACTTTTCGCACTTGTGTTAGTGTTGAAAAACCACTTTTTGCACTTGTGTTAGTGTTGAAAAACCACTTTTCGCACTTGTGTTGGTGCAGGAAACCATTTTTGCACTTGTATTAGTGTGGAAAAACCACTTTTCGCACTTGTGTTAGTGTTGAAAAACCACTTTTCGCACTTGTGTTAGTGTTGAAAAACCACTTTTCGCACTTGAGTTAGTGTTGAAAATGCACTTTTCGCACTTGTGTTGGTGCAGGAAACCACTTTTGCACTTGTATTAGTGTGGAAAAAAACACTTTTTGCACTTGTGATAGTGTTGAAAAACCACTTTTCGCACTTGTGTTAGTGTTGAAAAACCACTTTTCGCACTTGTGTTGGTGCAGGAAACCACTTTTGCACTTGTATTAGTGTGGAAAATCCACTTTTCGCACTTGTGTTAGTGTGGAAAAACCACTTTTCGCACTTGTGTTAGTGTTGAAAAACCACTTTTCGCACTTGTGTTGGTGCAGGAAACCACTTTTGCACTTGTAGTAGTGTGGAAAAACCACTTTTCACACTTGTGTTAGTGTGGAAAAACCACTTTTCGCACTTGTGTTAGTGTTGAAAAACCACATTTCGCACCTGTGTTGGTGCAGGAAACCACTTTTGCACTTGTATTAGTGTGGAAAAAAACTCTTTTTGCACTTGTGATAGTGTTGAAAAACCACTTTTCGCACCTGTGTTAGTGTTGAAAAACCACTTTTCGCACTTGTGTTGGTGCAGGAAACCACTTTTGCACTTGTATTAGTGTGGAAAAACCACTTTTCGCACTTGTGTTAGTGTTGAAAAACCACTTTTCGCACTTGTGTTAGTGTTGAAAAACCACTTTTCGCACTTGTGTTAGTGTTGAAAAACCACTTTTCGCACTTGTGTTGGTGCAGGAAACCACTTTTGCACTTGTATTAGTGTGGAAAAACCACTTTTTGCACTTGTGATAGTGTTGAAAAACCACTTTTCGCACTTGTGTTAGTGTTGAAAAACCACTTTTCGCACTTGTGTTGGTGCAGGAATCCACTTTTGCACTTGTATTAGTGTGGAAAAACCACTTTTCGCACTTGTGTTAGTGTTGAAAAACCACTTTTCGCACTTGTGTTAGTGTTGAAAAACCACTTTTCGCACTTGTGTTGGTGCAGGAAACCACTTTTGCACTTGTATTAGTGTGGAAAAACCACTTTTCGCACTTGTGTTAGTGTTGAAAAACCACTTTTCGCACTTGTGTTAGTGTTGAAAAACCACTTTTCGCACTTGTGTTGGTGCAGGAAACCACTTTTGCACTTGTATTAGTGTGAAAAAAACACTTTTTGCACTTGTGATAGTGTTGAAAAACCACTTTTCGCACTTGTGTTAGTGTTGAAAAACCACTTTTCGCACTTGTGTTGATGCAGGAAACCACTTTTGCACTTGTAGTAGTGTGGAAAACCACTTTTCGCACTTGTGTTAGTGTTGAAAAACCACTTTTTGCACTTGTGTTAGTGTTGAAAAACCACTTTTCGCACTTGTGTTGGTGCAGGAAACCACTTTTGCACTTGTAGTAGAGTGGAAAAACCACTTTCCGCACTTGTGTTAGTGTTGATAAACCACTTTTCGCACTTGTGTTAGTGTTGAAAAACCACTTTTTGCACTTGTGTTAGTGTTGAAAAACCACTTTTCGCACTTGTGTTGGTGCAGGAAACCACTTTTGCACTTGTATTAGTGTGGAAAAACCACTTTTCGCACTTGTGTTAGTGTTGAAAAACCACTTTTCGCACTTGTGTTAGTGTTGAAAAACCACTTTTCGCACTTGAGTTAGTGTTGAAAATGCACTTTTCGCACTTGTGTTGGTGCAGGAAACCACTTTTGCACTTGTATTAGTGTGGAAAAAACACTTTTTGCACTTGTGATAGTGTTGAAAAACCACTTTTCGCACTTGTGTTAGTGTTGAAAAACCACTTTTCGCACTTGTGTTGGTGCAGGAAACCACTTTTGCACTTGTATTAGTGTGGAAAATCCACTTTTCGCACTTGTGTTAGTGTGGAAAAACCACTTTTCGCACTTGTGTTAGTGTTGAAAAACCACTTTTCGCACTTGTGTTGGTGCAGGAAACCACTTTTGCACTTGTATTAGTGTGGAAAAACCACTTTTCGCACTTGTGTTAGTGTTGAAAAACCACTTTTCGCACTTGTGTTAGTGTTGAAAAACCACTTTTCGCACTTGTGTTGGTGCAGGAAACCACTTTTGCACTTGTATTAGTGTGAAAAAAACACTTTTTGCACTTGTGATAGTGTTGAAAAACCACTTTTTGCACTTGTGATAGTGTTGAAAAACCACTTTTCGCACTTGTGTTGGTGCAGGAAACCACTTTTGCACTTGTATTAGTGTGGAAAAACCACTTTTCGCACTTGTGTTAGTGTTGAAAAACCACTTTTCGCACTTGTGTTAGTGTTGAAAAACCACTTTTCGCACTTGTGTTAGTGTTGAAAAACCACTTTTCGCACTTGTGTTAGTGTTGAAAAACCACTTTTCGCACTTGTGTTAGTGTTGAAAAACCACTTTTCGCACTTGTGTTGGTGCAGGAAACCACTTTTGCACTTGTATTAGTGTGGAAAAAATACTTTTCGCACTTGTGTTAGTGTTGAAAAACCACTTTTCGCACTTGTGTTAGTGTTGAAAAACCACTTTTCGCACTTGTGTTGGTGCAGGAAACCACTTTTGCACTTGTAGTAGTGTGGAAAACCACTTTTCGCACTTGTGTTAGTGTTGAAAAACCACTTTTCGCACTTGTGTTAGTGTTGAAAAACCACTTTTCGCACTTGTGTTGGTGCAGGAAACCACTTTTGCACTTGTAGTAGTGTGGAAAAACCACTTTCCGCAACTTGTGTTAGTGTTGAAAAACCACTTTTCGCACTTGTGTTAGTGTTGAAAAACCACTTTTCGCACTTGTGTTAGTGTTGAAAATGCACTTTTCGCACTTGTGTTGGTGCAGGAAACCACTTTTGCACTTGTATTAGTGTGGAAAAAACACTTTTTGCACTTGTGATAGTGTTGAAAAACCACTTTTCGCACCTGTGTTGGTGCAGGAAACCACTTTTGCACTTGTATTAGTGTGGAAAAAAACTCTTTTTGCACTTGTGATAGTGTTGAAAAACCACTTTTCGCACCAGTGTTAGTGTTGAAAAACCACTTTTCGCACTTGTGTTGGTGCAGGAAACCACTTTTGCACTTGTATTAGTGTGGAAAACCACTTTTCGCACTTGTGTTAGTGTTGAAAAACCACTTTTCGCACTTGTGTTGATGCAGGAAACCACTTTTGCACTTGTAGTAGAGTGGAAAAACCACTTTCCGCACTTGTGTTAGTGTTGAAAAACCACTTTTCGCACTTGTGTTAGTGTTGAAAAACCACTTTTTGCACTTGTGTTAGTGTTGAAAAACCACTTTTCGCACTTGTGTTGGTGCAGGAAACCATTTTTGCACTTGTATTAGTGTGGAAAAACCACTTTTCGCACTTGTGTTAGTGTTGAAAAACCACTTTTCGCACTTGTGTTAGTGTTGAAAAACCACTTTTCGCACTTGAGTTAGTGTTGAAAATGCACTTTTCGCACTTGTGTTGGTGCAGGAAACCACTTTTGCACTTGTATTAGTGTGGAAAAAACACTTTTTGCACTTGTGATAGTGTTGAAAAACCACTTTTCGCACTTGTGTTAGTGTTGAAAAACCACTTTTCGCACTTGTGTTGGTGCAGGAAACCACTTTTGCACTTGTATTAGTGTGGAAAATCCACTTTTCGCACTTGTGTTAGTGTGGAAAAACCACTTTTCGCACTTGTGTTAGTGTTGAAAAACCACTTTTCGCACTTGTGTTGGTGCAGGAAACCACTTTTGCACTTGTAGTAGTGTGGAAAAACTACTTTTCGCACTTGTGTTAGTGTGGAAAAACCACTTTTCGCACTTGTGTTAGTGTTGAAAAACCACTTTTCGCACCTGTGTTGGTGCAGGAAACCACTTTTGCACTTGTATTAGTGTGGAAAAAAACTCTTTTTGCACTTGTGATAGTGTTGAAAAACCACTTTTCGCCCCTGTGTTAGTGTTGAAAAACCACTTTTCGCACTTGTGTTGGTGCAGGAAACCACTTTTGCACTTGTATTAGTGTGGAAAAACCACTTTTCGCACTTGTGTTAATGTTGAAAAACCACTTTTCGCACTTGTGTTAGTGTTGAAAAACCACTTTTCGCACTTGTGTTAGTGTTGAAAAACCACTTTTCGCACTTGTGTTGGTGCAGGAAACCACTTTTGCACTTGTAGTAGTGTGGAAAACCACTTTTCGCACTTGTGTTAGTGTTGAAAAACCACTTTTCGCACTTGTGTTAGTGTTGAAAAACCACTTTTCGCACTTGTGTTGGTGCAGGAAACCACTTTTGCACTTGTAGTAGTGTGGAAAAACCACTTTCCGCAACTTGTGTTAGTGTTGAAAAACCACTTTTCGCACTTGTGTTAGTGTTGAAAAACCACTTTTCGCACTTGTGTTAGTGTTGAAAATGCACTTTTCGCACTTGTGTTGGTGCAGGAAACCACTTTTGCACTTGTATTAGTGTGGAAAAAACACTTTTTGCACTTGTGATAGTGTTGAAAAACCACTTTTCGCACCTGTGTTGGTGCAGGAAACCACTTTTGCACTTGTATTAGTGTGGAAAAAAACTCTTTTTGCACTTGTGATAGTGTTGAAAAACCACTTTTCGCACCAGTGTTAGTGTTGAAAAACCACTTTTCGCACTTGTGTTGGTGCAGGAAACCACTTTTGCACTTGTATTAGTGTGGAAAAACCACTTTTCGCACTTGTGTTAGTGTTGAAAAACCACTTTTCGCACTTGTGTTGATGCAGGAAACCACTTTTGCACTTGTAGTAGAGTGGAAAAACCACTTTCCGCACTTGTGTTAGTGTTGAAAAACCACTTTTCGCACTTGTGTTAGTGTTGAAAAACCACTTTTCGCACTTGTGTTGGTGCAGGAAACCACTTTTGCACTTGTAGTAGAGTGGAAAAACCACTTTCCGCACTTGTGTTAGTGTTGAAAAACCACTTTTCGCACTTGTGTTAGTGTTGAAAAACCACTTTTCGCACTTGTGTTAGTGTTGAAAAACCACTTTTTGCACTTGTGTTGGTGCAGGAAACCACTTTTGCACTTGTATTAGTGTGGAAAAACCACTTTTCGCACTTGTGTTAGTGTTGAAAAACCACTTTTCGCACTTGTGTTAGTGTTGAAAATGCACTTTTCGCACTTGTGTTGGTGCAGGAAACCACTTTTGCACTTGTATTAGTGTGGAAAAAACACTTTTTGCACTTGTGATAGTGTTGAAAAACCACTTTTCGCACTTGTGTTAGTGTTGATAAACCACTTTTCGCACTTGTGTTGGTGCAGGAAACCACTTTTGCACTTGTATTAGTGTGGAAAAACCACTTTTCGCACTTGTGTTCATGTGGAAAAACCACTTTTCGCACTTGTGTTAGTGTTGAAAAACCACTTTTCGCACCTGTGTTGGTGCAGGAAACCACTTTTGCACTTGTATTAGTGTGGAAAAAAACTCTTTTTGCACTTGTGATAGTGTTGAAAAACCACTTTTCGCACCTGTGTTAGTGTTGAAAAACCACTTTTCGCACTTGTGTTGGTGCAGGAAACCACTTTTGCACTTGTATTAGTGTGGAAAAACCACTTTTCGCACTTGTGTTAGTGTTGAAAAACCACTTTTCGCACTTGTGTTAGTGTTGAAAAACCACTTTTCGCACTTGTGTTAGTGTTGAAAAACCACTTTTCGCACTTGTGTTGGTGCAGGAAACCACTTTTGCACTTGTATTAGTGTGGAAAAACCACTTTTTGCACTTGTGATAGTGTTGAAAAACCACTTTTCGCACTTGTGTTAGTGTTGAAAAACCACTTTTCGCACTTGTGTTGGTGCAGGAATCCACTTTTGCACTTGTATTAGTGTGGAAAAACCACTTTTCGCACTTGTGTTAGTGTTGAAAAACCACTTTTCGCACTTGTGTTAGTGTTGAAAAACCACTTTTTGCACTTGTGTTGGTGCAGGAAACCACTTTTGCACTTGTATTAGTGTGGAAAAACCACTTTTCGCACTTTTGTTAGTGTTGAAAAACCACTTTTCGCACTTGTGTTAGTGTTGAAAAACCACTTTTCGCACTTGTGTTGGTGCAGGAAACCACTTTTGCACTTGTATTAGTGTGAAAAAAACACTTTTTGCACTTGTGATAGTGTTGAAAAACCACTTTTCGCACTTGTGTTAGTGTTGAAAAACCACTTTTCGCACTTGTGTTAGTGTTGAAAAACCACTTTTCGCACTTGTGTTGGTGCAGGAAACCACTTTTGCACTTGTAGTAGTGTGGAAAACCACTTTTCGCACTTGTGTTAGTGTTGAAAAACCACTTTTCGCACTTGTGTTAGTGTTGAAAAACCACTTTTCGCACTTGTGTTGGTGCAGGAAACCACTTTTGCACTTGTAGTAGTGTGGAAAAACCACTTTCCGCAACTTGTGTTAGTGTTGAAAAACCACTTTTCGCACTTGTGTTAGTGTTGAAAAACCACTTTTCGCACTTGTGTTAGTGTTGAAAATGCACTTTTCGCACTTGTGTTGGTGCAGGAAACCACTTTTGCACTTGTATTAGTGTGGAAAAAACACTTTTTGCACTTGTGATAGTGTTGAAAAACCACTTTTCGCACCTGTGTTGGTGCAGGAAACCACTTTTGCACTTGTATTAGTGTGGAAAAAAACTCTTTTTGCACTTGTGATAGTGTTGAAAAACCACTTTTCGCACCAGTGTTAGTGTTGAAAAACCACTTTTCGCACTTGTGTTGGTGCAGGAAACCACTTTTGCACTTGTATTAGTGTGGAAAAACCACTTTTCGCACTTGTGTTAGTGTTGAAAAACCACTTTTCGCACTTGTGTTGATGCAGGAAACCACTTTTGCACTTGTAGTAGAGTGGAAAAACCACTTTCCGCACTTGTGTTAGTGTTGAAAAACCACTTTTCGCACTTTTGTTAGTGTTGAAAAACCACTTTTTGCACTTGTGTTAGTGTTGAAAAACCACTTTTCGCACTTGTGTTGGTGCAGGAAACCATTTTTGCACTTGTATTAGTGTGGAAAAACCACTTTTCGCACTTGTGTTAGTGTTGAAAAACCACTTTTCGCACTTGTGTTAGTGTTGAAAAACCACTTTTCGCACTTGAGTTAGTGTTGAAAATGCACTTTTCGCACTTGTGTTGGTGCAGGAAACCACTTTTGCACTTGTATTAGTGTGGAAAAAACACTTTTTGCACTTGTGATAGTGTTGAAAAACCACTTTTCGCACTTGTGTTAGTGTTGAAAAACCACTTTTCGCACTTGTGTTGGTGCAGGAAACCACTTTTGCACTTGTATTAGTGTGGAAAATCCACTTTTCGCACTTGTGTTACTGTGGAAAAACCACTTTTCGCACTTGTGTTAGTGTTGAAAAACCACTTTTCGCACTTGTGTTGGTGCAGGAAACCACTTTTGCACTTGTAGTAGTGTGGAAAAACCACTTTTCGCACTTGTGTTAGTGTTGAAAAACCACTTTTCGCACTTGTGTTAGTGTTGAAAAACCACTTTTCGCACTTGTGTTAGTGTTGAAAAACCACTTTTCGCACTTGTGTTGGTGCAGGAAACCACTTTTGCACTTGTATTAGTGTGGAAAAAATACTTTTCGCACTTGTGTTAGTGTTGAAAAACCACTTTTCGCACTTGTGTTAGTGTTGAAAAACCACTTTTCGCACTTGTGTTGGTGCAGGAAACCACTTTTGCACTTGTAGTAGTGTGGAAAACCACTTTTCGCACTTGTGTTAGTGTTGAAAAACCACTTTTCGCACTTGTGTTAGTGTTGAAAAACCACTTTCCGCACTTGTGTTGGTGCAGGAAACCACTTTTGCACTTGTAGTAGTGTGGAAAAACCACTTTCCGCAACTTGTGTTAGTGTTGAAAAACCACTTTTCGCACTTGTGTTAGTGTTGAAAAACCACTTTTCGCACTTGTGTTAGTGTTGAAAATGCACTTTTCGCACTTGTGTTGGTGCAGGAAACCACTTTTGCACTTGTATTAGTGTGGAAAAAACACTTTTTGCACTTGTGATAGTGTTGAAAAACCACTTTTCGCACCTGTGTTGGTGCAGGAAACCACTTTTGCACTTGTATTAGTGTGGAAAAAAACTCTTTTTGCACTTGTGATAGTGTTGAAAAACCACTTTTCGCACCAGTGTTAGTGTTGAAAAACCACTTTTCGCACTTGTGTTGGTGCAGGAAACCACTTTTGCACTTGTATTAGTGTGGAAAACCACTTTTCGCACTTGTGTTAGTGTTGAAAAACCACTTTTCGCACTTGTGTTGATGCAGGAAACCACTTTTGCACTTGTAGTAGAGTGGAAAAACCACTTTCCGCACTTGTGTTAGTGTTGAAAAACCACTTTTCGCACTTGTGTTAGTGTTGAAAAACCACTTTTTGCACTTGTGTTAGTGTTGAAAAACCACTTTTCGCACTTGTGTTGGTGCAGGAAACCATTTTTGCACTTGTATTAGTGTGGAAAAACCACTTTTCGCACTTGTGTTAGTGTTGAAAAACCACTTTTCGCACTTGTGTTAGTGTTGAAAAACCACTTTTTGCACTTGAGTTAGTGTTGAAAATGCACTTTTCGCACTTGTGTTGGTGCAGGAAACCACTTTTGCACTTGTATTAGTGTGGAAAAAACACTTTTTGCACTTGTGATAGTGTTGAAAAACCACTTTTCGCACTTGTGTTAGTGTTGAAAAACCACTTTTCGCACTTGTGTTGGTGCAGGAAACCACTTTTGCACTTGTATTAGTGTGGAAAATCCACTTTTCGCACTTGTGTTAGTGTGGAAAAACCACTTTTCGCACTTGTGTTAGTGTTGAAAAACCACTTTTCGCACTTGTGTTGGTGCAGGAAACCACTTTTGCACTTGTAGTAGTGTGGAAAAACTACTTTTCGCACTTGTGTTAGTGTGGAAAAACCACTTTTCACACTTGTGTTAGTGTTGAAAAACCACTTTTCGCACCTGTGTTGGTGCAGGAAACCACTTTTGCACTTGTATTAGTGTGGAAAAAAACTCTTTTTGCACTTGTGATAGTGTTGAAAAACCACTTTTCGCACCTGTGTTAGTGTTGAAAAACCACTTTTCGCACTTGTGTTGGTGCAGGAAACCACTTTTGCACTTGTATTAGTGTGGAAAAACCACTTTTCGCACTTGTGTTAGTGTTGAAAAACCACTTTTCGCACTTGTGTTAGTGTTGAAAAACCACTTTTCGCACTTGTGTTAGTGTTGAAAAACCACTTTTCGCACTTGTGTTGGTGCAGGAAACCACTTTTGCACTTGTAGTAGTGTGGAAAAACCACTTTCCGCAACTTGTGTTAGTGTTGAAAAACCACTTTTCGCACTTGTGTTAGTGTTGAAAAACCACTTTTCGCACTTGTGTTAGTGTTGAAAATGCACTTTTCGCACTTGTGTTGGTGCAGGAAACCACTTTTGCACTTGTATTAGTGTGGAAAAAACACTTTTTGCACTTGTGATAGTGTTGAAAAACCACTTTTCGCACCTGTGTTGGTGCAGGAAACCACTTTTGCACTTGTATTAGTGTGGAAAAAAACTCTTTTTGCACTTGTGATAGTGTTGAAAAACCACTTTTCGCACCAGTGTTAGTGTTGAAAAACCACTTTTCGCACTTGTGTTGGTGCAGGAAACCACTTTTGCACTTGTATTAGTGTGGAAAAACCACTTTTCGCACTTGTGTTAGTGTTGAAAAACCACTTTTCGCACTTGTGTTGATGCAGGAAACCACTTTTGCACTTGTAGTAGAGTGGAAAAACCACTTTCCGCACTTGTGTTAGTGTTGAAAAACCACTTTTCGCACTTGTGTTAGTGTTGAAAAACCACTTTTCGCACTTGTGTTGGTGCAGGAAACCACTTTTGCACTTGTAGTAGAGTGGAAAAACCACTTTCCGCACTTGTGTTAGTGTTGAAAAACCACTTTTCGCACTTGTGTTAGTGTTGAAAAACCACTTTTCGCACTTGTGTTAGTGTTGAAAAACCACTTTTTGCACTTGTGTTGGTGCAGGAAACCACTTTTGCACTTGTATTAGTGTGGAAAAACCACTTTTCGCACTTGTGTTAGTGTTGAAAAACCACTTTTCGCACTTGTGTTAGTGTTGAAAATGCACTTTTCGCACTTGTGTTGGTGCAGGAAACCACTTTTGCACTTGTATTAGTGTGGAAAAAACACTTTTTGCACTTGTGATAGTGTTGAAAAACCACTTTTCGCACTTGTGTTAGTGTTGATAAACCACTTTTCGCACTTGTGTTGGTGCAGGAAACCACTTTTGCACTTGTATTAGTGTGGAAAAACCACTTTTCGCACTTGTGTTCATGTGGAAAAACCACTTTTCGCACTTGTGTTAGTGTTGAAAAACCACTTTTCGCACCTGTGTTGGTGCAGGAAACCACTTTTGCACTTGTATTAGTGTGGAAAAAAACTCTTTTTGCACTTGTGATAGTGTTGAAAAACCACTTTTCGCACCTGTGTTAGTGTTGAAAAACCACTTTTCGCACTTGTGTTGGTGCAGGAAACCACTTTTGCACTTGTATTAGTGTGGAAAAACCACTTTTCGCACTTGTGTTAGTGTTGAAAAACCACTTTTCGCACTTGTGTTAGTGTTGAAAAACCACTTTTCGCACTTGTGTTAGTGTTGAAAAACCACTTTTCGCACTTGTGTTGGTGCAGGAAACCACTTTTGCACTTGTATTAGTGTGGAAAAACCACTTTTTGCACTTGTGATAGTGTTGAAAAACCACTTTTCGCACTTGTGTTAGTGTTGAAAAACCACTTTTCGCACTTGTGTTGGTGCAGGAATCCACTTTTGCACTTGTATTAGTGTGGAAAAACCACTTTTCGCACTTGTGTTAGTGTTGAAAAACCACTTTTCGCACTTGTGTTAGTGTTGAAAAACCACTTTTTGCACTTGTGTTGGTGCAGGAAACCACTTTTGCACTTGTATTAGTGTGGAAAAACCACTTTTCGCACTTTTGTTAGTGTTGAAAAACCACTTTTCGCACTTGTGTTAGTGTTGAAAAACCACTTTTCGCACTTGTGTTGGTGCAGGAAACCACTTTTGCACTTGTATTAGTGTGAAAAAAACACTTTTTGCACTTGTGATAGTGTTGAAAAACCACTTTTCGCACTTGTGTTAGTGTTGAAAAACCACTTTTCGCACTTGTGTTGGTGCAGGAAACCACTTTTGCACTTGTAGTAGTGTGGAAAACCACTTTTCGCACTTGTGTTAGTGTTGAAAAACCACTTTTCGCACTTGTGTTAGTGTTGAAAAACCACTTTTCGCACTTGTGTTGGTGCAGGAAACCACTTTTGCACTTGTAGTAGTGTGGAAAAACCACTTTCCGCAACTTGTGTTAGTGTTGAAAAACCACTTTTCGCACTTGTGTTAGTGTTGAAAAACCACTTTTCGCACTTGTGTTAGTGTTGAAAATGCACTTTTCGCACTTGTGTTGGTGCAGGAAACCACTTTTGCACTTGTATTAGTGTGGAAAAAACACTTTTTGCACTTGTGATAGTGTTGAAAAACCACTTTTCGCACCTGTGTTGGTGCAGGAAACCACTTTTGCACTTGTATTAGTGTGGAAAAAAACTCTTTTTGCACTTGTGATAGTGTTGAAAAACCACTTTTCGCACCAGTGTTAGTGTTGAAAAACCACTTTTCGCACTTGTGTTGGTGCAGGAAACCACTTTTGCACTTGTATTAGTGTGGAAAAACCACTTTTCGCACTTGTGTTAGTGTTGAAAAACCACTTTTCGCACTTGTGTTGATGCAGGAAACCACTTTTGCACTTGTAGTAGAGTGGAAAAACCACTTTCCGCACTTGTGTTAGTGTTGAAAAACCACTTTTCGCACTTTTGTTAGTGTTGAAAAACCACTTTTTGCACTTGTGTTAGTGTTGAAAAACCACTTTTCGCACTTGTGTTGGTGCAGGAAACCATTTTTGCACTTGTATTAGTGTGGAAAAACCACTTTTCGCACTTGTGTTAGTGTTGAAAAACCACTTTTCGCACTTGTGTTAGTGTTGAAAAACCACTTTTCGCACTTGAGTTAGTGTTGAAAATGCACTTTTCGCACTTGTGTTGGTGCAGGAAACCACTTTTGCACTTGTATTAGTGTGGAAAAAACACTTTTTGCACTTGTGATAGTGTTGAAAAACCACTTTTCGCACTTGTGTTAGTGTTGAAAAACCACTTTTCGCACTTGTGTTGGTGCAGGAAACCACTTTTGCACTTGTATTAGTGTGGAAAATCCACTTTTCGCACTTGTGTTAGTGTGGAAAAACCACTTTTCGCACTTGTGTTAGTGTTGAAAAACCACTTTTCGCACTTGTGTTGGTGCAGGAAACCACTTTTGCACTTGTAGTAGTGTGGAAAAACCACTTTTCGCACTTGTGTTAGTGTGGAAAAACCACTTTTCGCACTTGTGTTAGTGTTGAAAAACCACTTTTCGCACCTGTGTTGGTGCAGGAAACCACTTTTGCACTTGTATTAGTGTGGAAAAAAACTCTTTTTGCACTTGTGATAGTGTTGAAAAACCACTTTTCGCACCTGTGTTAGTGTTGAAAAACCACTTTTCGCACTTGTGTTGGTGCAGGAAACCACTTTTGCACTTGTATTAGTGTGGAAAAACCACTTTTCGCACTTGTGTTAGTGTTGAAAAACCACTTTTCGCACTTGTGTTAGTGTTGAAAAACCACTTTTCGCACTTGTGTTAGTGTTGAAAAACCACTTTTCGCACTTGTGTTGGTGCAGGAAACCACTTTTGCACTTGTAGTAGTGTGGAAAACCACTTTTCGCACTTGTGTTAGTGTTGAAAAACCACTTTTCGCACTTGTGTTAGTGTTGAAAAACCACTTTTCGCACTTGTGTTGGTGCAGGAAACCACTTTTGCACTTGTAGTAGTGTGGAAAAACCACTTTCCGCAACTTGTGTTAGTGTTGTAAAACCACTTTTCGCACTTGTGTTAGTGTTGAAAAACCACTTTTCGCACTTGTGTTAGTGTTGAAAATGCACTTTTCGCACTTGTGTTGGTGCAGGAAACCACTTTTGCACTTGTATTAGTGTGGAAAAAACACTTTTTGCACTTGTGATAGTGTTGAAAAACCACTTTTCGCACCTGTGTTGGTGCAGGAAACCACTTTTGCACTTGTATTAGTGTGGAAAAAAACTCTTTTTGCACTTGTGATAGTGTTGAAAAACCACTTTTCGCACCAGTGTTAGTGTTGAAAAACCACTTTTCGCACTTGTGTTGGTGCAGGAAACCACTTTTGCACTTGTATTAGTGTGGAAAAACCACTTTTCGCACTTGTGTTAGTGTTGAAAAACCACTTTTCGCACTTGTGTTGATGCAGGAAACCACTTTTGCACTTGTAGTAGAGTGGAAAAACCACTTTCCGCACTTGTGTTAGTGTTGAAAAACCACTTTTCGCACTTGTGTTAGTGTTGAAAAACCACTTTTTGCACTTGTGTTAGTGTTGAAAAACCACTTTTCGCACTTGTGTTGGTGCAGGAAACCATTTTTGCACTTGTATTAGTGTGGAAAAACCACTTTTCGCACTTGTGTTAGTGTTGAAAAACCACTTTGCGCACTTGTGTTAGTGTTGAAAAACCACTTTTCGCACTTGAGTTAGTGTTGAAAATGCACTTTTCGCACTTGTGTTGGTGCAGGAAACCACTTTTGCACTTGTATTAGTGTGGAAAAAACACTTTTTGCACTTGTGATAGTGTTGAAAAACCACTTTTCGCACTTGTGTTAGTGTTGAAAAACCACTTTTCGCACTTGTGTTGGTGCAGGAAACCACTTTTGCACTTGTATTAGTGTGGAAAATCCACTTTTCGCACTTGTGTTAGTGTGGAAAAACCACTTTTCGCACTTGTGTTAGTGTTGAAAAACCACTTTTCGCACTTGTGTTGGTGCAGGAAACCACTTTTGCACTTGTAGTAGTGTGGAAAAACCACTTTTCGCACTTGTGTTAGTGTGGAAAAACCACTTTTCGCACTTGTGTTAGTGTTGAAAAACCACTTTTCGCACCTGTGTTGGTGCAGGAAACCACTTTTGCACTTGTATTAGTGTGGAAAAAAACTCTTTTTGCACTTGTGATAGTGTTGAAAAACCACTTTTCGCACTTGTGTTGGTGCAGGAAACCATTTTTGCACTTGTATTAGTGTGGAAAAACCACTTTTCGCACTTGTGTTAGTGTTGAAAAACCACTTTTCGCACTTGTGTTAGTGTTGAAAAACCACTTTTCGCACTTGAGTTAGTGTTGAAAATGCACTTTTCGCACTTGTGTTGGTGCAGGAAACCACTTTTGCACTTGTATTAGTGTGGAAAAAACACTTTTTGCACTTGTGATAGTGTTGAAAAACCACTTTTCGCACTTGTGTTAGTGTTGAAAAACCACTTTTCGCACTTGTGTTGGTGCAGGAAACCACTTTTGCACTTGTATTAGTGTGGAAAATCCACTTTTCGCACTTGTGTTAGTGTGGAAAAACCACTTTTCGCACTTGTGTTAGTGTTGAAAAACCACTTTTCGCACTTGTGTTGGTGCAGGAAACCACTTTTGCACTTGTAGTAGTGTGGAAAAACTACTTTTCGCACTTGTGTTAGTGTGGAAAAACCACTTTTCACACTTGTGTTAGTGTTGAAAAACCACTTTTCGCACCTGTGTTGGTGCAGGAAACCACTTTTGCACTTGTATTAGTGTGGAAAAAAACTCTTTTTGCACTTGTGATAGTGTTGAAAAACCACTTTTCGCACCTGTGTTAGTGTTGAAAAACCACTTTTCGCACTTGTGTTGGTGCAGGAAACCACTTTTGCACTTGTATTAGTGTGGAAAAACCACTTTTCGCACTTGTGTTAGTGTTGAAAAACCACTTTTCGCACTTGTGTTAGTGTTGAAAAACCACTTTTCGCACTTGTGTTAGTGTTGAAAAACCACTTTTCGCACTTGTGTTGGTGCAGGAAACCACTTTTGCACTTGTAGTAGTGTGGAAAAACCACTTTCCGCAACTTGTGTTAGTGTTGAAAAACCACTTTTCGCACTTGTGTTAGTGTTGAAAAACCACTTTTCGCACTTGTGTTAGTGTTGAAAATGCACTTTTCGCACTTGTGTTGGTGCAGGAAACCACTTTTGCACTTGTATTAGTGTGGAAAAAACACTTTTTGCACTTGTGATAGTGTTGAAAAACCACTTTTCGCACCTGTGTTGGTGCAGGAAACCACTTTTGCACTTGTATTAGTGTGGAAAAAAACTCTTTTTGCACTTGTGATAGTGTTGAAAAACCACTTTTCGCACCAGTGTTAGTGTTGAAAAACCACTTTTCGCACTTGTGTTGGTGCAGGAAACCACTTTTGCACTTGTATTAGTGTGGAAAAACCACTTTTCGCACTTGTGTTAGTGTTGAAAAACCACTTTTCGCACTTGTGTTGATGCAGGAAACCACTTTTGCACTTGTAGTAGAGTGGAAAAACCACTTTCCGCACTTGTGTTAGTGTTGAAAAACCACTTTTCGCACTTGTGTTAGTGTTGAAAAACCACTTTTCGCACTTGTGTTGGTGCAGGAAACCACTTTTGCACTTGTAGTAGAGTGGAAAAACCACTTTCCGCACTTGTGTTAGTGTTGAAAAACCACTTTTCGCACTTGTGTTAGTGTTGAAAAACCACTTTTCGCACTTGTGTTAGTGTTGAAAAACCACTTTTTGCACTTGTGTTGGTGCAGGAAACCACTTTTGCACTTGTATTAGTGTGGAAAAACCACTTTTCGCACTTGTGTTAGTGTTGAAAAACCACTTTTCGCACTTGTGTTAGTGTTGAAAATGCACTTTTCGCACTTGTGTTGGTGCAGGAAACCACTTTTGCACTTGTATTAGTGTGGAAAAAACACTTTTTGCACTTGTGATAGTGTTGAAAAACCACTTTTCGCACTTGTGTTAGTGTTGATAAACCACTTTTCGCACTTGTGTTGGTGCAGGAAACCACTTTTGCACTTGTATTAGTGTGGAAAAACCACTTTTCGCACTTGTGTTCATGTGGAAAAACCACTTTTCGCACTTGTGTTAGTGTTGAAAAACCACTTTTCGCACCTGTGTTGGTGCAGGAAACCACTTTTGCACTTGTATTAGTGTGGAAAAAAACTCTTTTTGCACTTGTGATAGTGTTGAAAAACCACTTTTCGCACCTGTGTTAGTGTTGAAAAACCACTTTTCGCACTTGTGTTGGTGCAGGAAACCACTTTTGCACTTGTATTAGTGTGGAAAAACCACTTTTCGCACTTGTGTTAGTGTTGAAAAACCACTTTTCGCACTTGTGTTAGTGTTGAAAAACCACTTTTCGCACTTGTGTTAGTGTTGAAAAACCACTTTTCGCACTTGTGTTGGTGCAGGAAACCACTTTTGCACTTGTATTAGTGTGGAAAAACCACTTTTTGCACTTGTGATAGTGTTGAAAAACCACTTTTCGCACTTGTGTTAGTGTTGAAAAACCACTTTTCGCACTTGTGTTGGTGCAGGAATCCACTTTTGCACTTGTATTAGTGTGGAAAAACCACTTTTCGCACTTGTGTTAGTGTTGAAAAACCACTTTTCGCACTTGTGTTGGTGTTGAAAAACCACTTTTTGCACTTGTGTTGGTGCAGGAAACCACTTTTGCACTTGTATTAGTGTGGAAAAACCACTTTTCGCACTTTTGTTAGTGTTGAAAAACCACTTTTCGCACTTGTGTTAGTGTTGAAAAACCACTTTTCGCACTTGTGTTGGTGCAGGAAACCACTTTTGCACTTGTATTAGTGTGAAAAAAACACTTTTTGCACTTGTGATAGTGTTGAAAAACCACTTTTCGCACTTGTGTTAGTGTTGAAAAACCACTTTTCGCACTTGTGTTGGTGCAGGAAACCACTTTTGCACTTGTAGTAGTGTGGAAAACCACTTTTCGCACTTGTGTTAGTGTTGAAAAACCACTTTTCGCACTTGTGTTAGTGTTGAAAAACCACTTTTCGCACTTGTGTTGGTGCAGGAAACCACTTTTGCACTTGTAGTAGTGTGGAAAAACCACTTTCCGCAACTTGTGTTAGTGTTGAAAAACCACTTTTCGCACTTGTGTTAGTGTTGAAAAACCACTTTTCGCACTTGTGTTAGTGTTGAAAATGCACTTTTCGCACTTGTGTTGGTGCAGGAAACCACTTTTGCACTTGTATTAGTGTGGAAAAAACACTTTTTGCACTTGTGATAGTGTTGAAAAACCACTTTTCGCACCTGTGTTGGTGCAGGAAACCACTTTTGCACTTGTATTAGTGTGGAAAAAAACTCTTTTTGCACTTGTGATAGTGTTGAAAAACCACTTTTCGCACCAGTGTTAGTGTTGAAAAACCACTTTTCGCACTTGTGTTGGTGCAGGAAACCACTTTTGCACTTGTATTAGTGTGGAAAAACCACTTTTCGCACTTGTGTTAGTGTTGAAAAACCACTTTTCGCACTTGTGTTGATGCAGGAAACCACTTTTGCACTTGTAGTAGAGTGGAAAAACCACTTTCCGCACTTGTGTTAGTGTTGAAAAACCACTTTTCGCACTTTTGTTAGTGTTGAAAAACCACTTTTTGCACTTGTGTTAGTGTTGAAAAACCACTTTTCGCACTTGTGTTGGTGCAGGAAACCATTTTTGCACTTGTATTAGTGTGGAAAAACCACTTTTCGCACTTGTGTTAGTGTTGAAAAACCACTTTTCGCACTTGTGTTAGTGTTGAAAAACCACTTTTCGCACTTGAGTTAGTGTTGAAAATGCACTTTTCGCACTTGTGTTGGTGCAGGAAACCACTTTTGCACTTGTATTAGTGTGGAAAAAACACTTTTTGCACTTGTGATAGTGTTGAAAAACCACTTTTCGCACTTGTGTTAGTGTTGAAAAACCACTTTTCGCACTTGTGTTGGTGCAGGAAACCACTTTTGCACTTGTATTAGTGTGGAAAATCCACTTTTCGCACTTGTGTTAGTGTGGAAAAACCACTTTTCGCACTTGTGTTAGTGTTGAAAAACCACTTTTCGCACTTGTGTTGGTGCAGGAAACCACTTTTGCACTTGTAGTAGTGTGGAAAAACCACTTTTCGCACTTGTGTTAGTGTGGAAAAACCACTTTTCGCACTTGTGTTAGTGTTGAAAAACCACTTTTCGCACCTGTGTTGGTGCAGGAAACCACTTTTGCACTTGTATTAGTGTGGAAAAAAACTCTTTTTGCACTTGTGATAGTGTTGAAAAACCACTTTTCGCACCTGTGTTAGTGTTGAAAAACCACTTTTCGCACTTGTGTTGGTGCAGGAAACCACTTTTGCACTTGTATTAGTGTGGAAAAACCACTTTTCGCACTTGTGTTAGTGTTGAAAAACCACTTTTCGCACTTGTGTTAGTGTTGAAAAACCACTTTTCGCACTTGTGTTAGTGTTGAAAAACCACTTTTCGCACTTGTGTTGGTGCAGGAAACCACTTTTGCACTTGTAGTAGTGTGGAAAACCACTTTTCGCACTTGTGTTAGTGTTGAAAAACCACTTTTCGCACTTGTGTTAGTGTTGAAAAACCACTTTTCGCACTTGTGTTGGTGCAGGAAACCACTTTTGCACTTGTAGTAGTGTGGAAAAACCACTTTCCGCAACTTGTGTTAGTGTTGTAAAACCACTTTTCGCACTTGTGTTAGTGTTGAAAAACCACTTTTCGCACTTGTGTTAGTGTTGAAAATGCACTTTTCGCACTTGTGTTGGTGCAGGAAACCACTTTTGCACTTGTATTAGTGTGGAAAAAACACTTTTTGCACTTGTGATAGTGTTGAAAAACCACTTTTCGCACCTGTGTTGGTGCAGGAAACCACTTTTGCACTTGTATTAGTGTGGAAAAAAACTCTTTTTGCACTTGTGATAGTGTTGAAAAACCACTTTTCGCACCAGTGTTAGTGTTGAAAAACCACTTTTCGCACTTGTGTTGGTGCAGGAAACCACTTTTGCACTTGTATTAGTGTGGAAAAACCACTTTTCGCACTTGTGTTAGTGTTGAAAAACCACTTTTCGCACTTGTGTTGATGCAGGAAACCACTTTTGCACTTGTAGTA
Source organism: Myxine glutinosa (assembly GCF_964187855.1). Lineage (NCBI taxonomy): Eukaryota > Metazoa > Chordata > Myxini > Myxiniformes > Myxinidae > Myxine > Myxine glutinosa. The sequence goes on along the minus strand of NW_027616846.1, from coordinate 23,964 downwards.
GAGTGGAAAAACCACTTTCCGCACTTGTGTTAGTGTTGAAAAACCACTTTTCGCACTTGTGTTAGTGTTGAAAAACCACTTTTTGCACTTGTGTTAGTGTTGAAAAACCACTTTTCGCACTTGTGTTGGTGCAGGAAACCATTTTTGCACTTGTATTAGTGTGGAAAAACCACTTTTCGCACTTGTGTTAGTGTTGAAAAACCACTTTGCGCACTTGTGTTAGTGTTGAAAAACCACTTTTCGCACTTGAGTTAGTGTTGAAAATGCACTTTTCGCACTTGTGTTGGTGCAGGAAACCACTTTTGCACTTGTATTAGTGTGGAAAAAACACTTTTTGCACTTGTGATAGTGTTGAAAAACCACTTTTCGCACTTGTGTTAGTGTTGAAAAACCACTTTTCGCACTTGTGTTGGTGCAGGAAACCACTTTTGCACTTGTATTAGTGTGGAAAATCCACTTTTCGCACTTGTGTTAGTGTGGAAAAACCACTTTTCGCACTTGTGTTAGTGTTGAAAAACCACTTTTCGCACTTGTGTTGGTGCAGGAAACCACTTTTGCACTTGTAGTAGTGTGGAAAAACCACTTTTCGCACTTGTGTTAGTGTGGAAAAACCACTTTTCGCACTTGTGTTAGTGTTGAAAAACCACTTTTCGCACCTGTGTTGGTGCAGGAAACCACTTTTGCACTTGTATTAGTGTGGAAAAAAACTCTTTTTGCACTTGTGATAGTGTTGAAAAACCACTTTTCGCACCTGTGTTAGTGTTGAAAAACCACTTTTCGCACTTGTGTTGGTGCAGGAAACCACTTTTGCACTTGTATTAGTGTGGAAAAACCACTTTTCGCACTTGTGTTAGTGTTGAAAAACCACTTTTCGCACTTGTGTTAGTGTTGAAAAACCACTTTTCGCACTTGTGTTAGTGTTGAAAAACCACTTTTCGCACTTGTGTTGGTGCAGGAAACCACTTTTGCACTTGTATTAGTGTGGAAAAACCACTTTTTGCACTTGTGATAGTGTTGAAAAACCACTTTTCGCACTTGTGTTAGTGTTGAAAAACCACTTTTCGCACTTGTGTTGGTGCAGGAATCCACTTTTGCACTTGTATTAGTGTGGAAAAACCACTTTTCGCACTTGTGTTAGTGTTGAAAAACCACTTTTCGCACTTGTGTTAGTGTTGAAAAACCACTTTTCGCACTTGTGTTGGTGCAGGAAACCACTTTTGCACTTGTATTAGTGTGGAAAAACCACTTTTCGCACTTGTGTTAGTGTTGAAAAACCACTTTTCGCACTTGTGTTAGTGTTGAAAAACCACTTTTCGCACTTGTGTTGGTGCAGGAAACCACTTTTGCACTTGTATTAGTGTGAAAAAAACACTTTTTGCACTTGTGATAGTGTTGAAAAACCACTTTTCGCACTTGTGTTAGTGTTGAAAAACCACTTTTCGCACTTGTGTTGATGCAGGAAACCACTTTTGCACTTGTAGTAGTGTGGAAAACCACTTTTCGCACTTGTGTTAGTGTTGAAAAACCACTTTTTGCACTTGTGTTAGTGTTGAAAAACCACTTTTCGCACTTGTGTTGGTGCAGGAAACCACTTTTGCACTTGTAGTAGGAGTGGAAAAACCACTTTCCCGCACTTGTGTTAGTGTTGATAAACCACTTTTTCGCACTTGTGTTAGTGTTTGAAAAACCACTTTTTGCACTTGTGTTAGTGTTGAAAAAACCACTTTTCGCACTTGTGTTGGTGCAGGAAACCACTTTTGCACTTGTATTAGTGTGGAAAAACCACTTTTCGCACTTGTGTTAGTGTTGAAAAAACCACTTTTCGCACTTGTGTTAGTGTTGAAAAACACTTTTCGCACTTGAGTTAGTGTTGAAAATGCACTTTTCGCACTTGTGTTGGTGCAGGAAACCACTTTTGCACTTGTATTAGTGTGGAAAAAACACTTTTTGCACTTGTGATAGTGTTGAAAACCACTTTCGCACTTGTGTTAGTGTTGAAAAACCACTTTTCGCACTTGGTGTTGGTGCAGGAAACCACTTTTGCACTTGTATTAGTGTGGAAATCCACTTTTCGCACTTGTGTTAGTGTGGAAAAACCACTTTTCGCACTTGTGTTAGTGTTGAAAAACCACTTTTCGCACTTGTGTTGGTGCAGGAAACCACTTTTGCACTTGTAGTAGTGTGGAAAAACCACTTTTCGCACTTGTGTTAGTGTTGAAAAACCACTTTTCGCACTTGTGTTAGTGTGAAAAACCACTTTTCACACTTGTGTTAGTGTTGAAAAACCACTTTTCGCACTTGTGTTGGTGCAGGAAACCACTTTTGCACTTGTATTAGTGTGGAAAAACCACTTTTCGCACTTGTGTTAGTGTTGAAAAACCACTTTTTTCGCACTTGTGTTAGTGTTGAAAAACCACTTTTCGCACTTGTGTTAGTGTTGAAAAACCACTTTTCGCACTTGTGTTGGTGCAGGAATCCACTTTTGCACATGTATTAGTGTGGAAAAACCACTTTTCGCACTTGTGTTAGTGTTGAAAAACCACTTTTCGCACTTGTGTTAAGTGTTGAAAAAACCACTTTCGCACTTGTGTTGGTGCAGGAAACCACTTTTGCACTTGTATTAGTGTGGAAAAACCACTTTTCCGCACTTGTGTTAGTGTTGAAAAACCACTTTTCGCACTTGTGTTAGTGTTGAAAAACCACTTTTCGCACTTGGTGTTGGTGCAGGAAACCACTTTTGCACTTGTATTAGTGTGAAAAAAACACTTTTTGCACTTGTGATAGTGTTGAAAAACCACTTTTCGCACATTGTGTTAGTGTTGAAAAACCACTTTTCGCACTTGTGTTGGTGCAGGAAACCACTTTTGCACTTGTATTAGTGTGGAAAAAACACTTTTTGCACTTGTGATAGTGTTGAAAAACCACTTTTCGCACCTGTGTTGGTGCAGGAAACCACTTTTGCACTTGTATTAGTGTGGAAAAAAACTCTTTTTGCACTTGTGATAGTGTTGAAAACCACTTTTCGCACCAGTGTTAGTGTTGAAAAACCACTTTTCGCACTTGTGTTGGTGCAGGAAACCACTTTTGCACTTGTATTAGTGTGGAAAAAACCACTTTTCGCACTTGTGTTAGTGTTGAAAAAACCACTTTTCGCACTTGTGTTGAATGCAGGAAACCACTTTTGCACTTGTAGTAGAGTGGAAAAACCACTTTCCGCACTTGTGTTAGTGTTGAAAAACCACTTTTCGCACTTGTGTTAGTGTTGAAAAACCACTTTTCGCACTTGTGTTGGTGCAGGAAACCACTTTTGCACTTGTAGTAGAGTGGAAAAACCACTTTCCGCACTTGTGTTAGTGTTGAAAAACCACTTTTCGCACTTGTGTTAGTGTTGAAAAACCACTTTTCGCACTTGTGTTAGTGTTGAAAAACCACTTTTGCACTTGTGTTGGTGCAGGAAACCACTTTTGCACTTGTATTAGTGTGGAAAAACCACTTTTCACACTTTGTGTTAGTGTTGAAAAACCACTTTTCGCACTTGTGTTAGTGTTGAAAATGCACTTTTCGCACTTGTGTTGGTGCAGGAAACCACTTTTGCACTTGTATAGTGTGGAAAAAACACTTTTTGCACTTGTGATAGTGTTGAAAAACCACTTTTCGCACTTGTGTTAGTGTTGATAAACCACTTTTCGCACTTGTGTTGTGCAGGAAACCACTTTTGCACTTGTATTAGTGTGGAAAAACCACTTTTCGCACTTGTGTTCATGTGGAAAAACCACTTTTCGCACTTGTGTTAGTGTTGAAAAACCACTTTTCGGCACCTTGTGTTGGTGCAGGAAACCACTTTTGCACTTGTATTAGTGTGGAAAAAAACACTTTTTGCACTTGTGATAGTGTTGAAAAACCACTTTTCGCACTCTGTGTTAGTGTTGAAAAACCACTTTTCGCACTTGTGTTGGTGCAGGAAACCACTTTTGCACTTGTATTAGTGTGGAAAAACCCACTTTTCGCACTTGTGTTAGTGTTGAAAAACCACTTTTCGCACTTGTGTTAGTGTTGAAAAACCACTTTTCGCACTTGTGTTAGTGTTGAAAAACCACTTTTCGCACTTGTGTTGGTGCAGGAAACCACTTTTGCACTTGTATTAGTGTGGAAAAACCACTTTTGCACTTGTGATAGTGTTGAAAAACCACTTTTCGCACTTGTGTTAGTGTTGAAAAACCACTTTTCGCACTTGTGTTGGTGCAGAATCCACTTTTGCACTTGTATTAGTGTGGAAAAAACCACTTTTCGCACTTGTGTTAGTGTTGAAAAACCACTTTTCGCACTTGTGTTAGTGTTGAAAAACCACTTTTGCACTTGTGTTGGTGCAGGAAACCACTTTTGCACTTGTATTAGTGTGGAAAAACCACTTTTCGCATTGTTAGTGTTGAAAAACCACTTTTCGCACTTGTGTTAGTGTTGAAAAACCACTTTTCGCACTTGTGTTGGTGCAGGAAACCACTTTTGCACTTGTATTAGTGTGAAAAAAACACTTTTTGCACTTGTGATAGTGTTGAAAAACCACTTTTCGCACTTGTGTTAGTGTTGAAAAACCACTTTTCGCACTTGTGTTAGTGTTGAAAAACCACTTTTCGCACTTGTGTTGGTGCAGGAAACCACTTTTGCACTTGTAGTAGTGTGGAAAACCACTTTTCGCACTTGTGTTAGTGTTGAAAAACCACTTTTCGCACTTGTGTTAGTGTTGAAAAACCACTTTTCGCACTTGTGTTGGTGCAGGAAACCACTTTTGCACTTGTAGTAGTGTGGAAAAACCACTTTCCGCAACTTGTGTTAGTGTTGAAAAACCACTTTTCGCACTTGTGTTAGTGTTGAAAAACCACTTTTCGCACTTGTGTTAGTGTTGAAAATGCACTTTTCGCACTTGTGTTGGTGCAGGAAACCACTTTTGCACTTGTATTAGTGTGGAAAAAACACTTTTTGCACTTGTGATAGTGTTGAAAAACCACTTTTCGCACCAGTGTTAGTGTTGAAAAACCACTTTTCGCACTTGTGTTGGTGCAGGAAACCACTTTGCACTTGTATTAGTGTGGAAAAACCACTTTTCGCACTTGTGTTAGTGTTGAAAAACCACTTTTCGCACTTGTGTTGATGCAGGAAACCACTTTTGCACTTGTAGTAGAGTGGAAAAACCACTTTCCGCACTTGTGTTAGTGTTGAAAAACCACTTTTCGCACTTTTGTTAGTGTTGAAAAACCACTTTTTGCACTTGTGTTAGTGTTGAAAAACCACTTTTCGCACTTGTGTTGGTGCAGGAAACCATTTTTGCACTTGTATTAGTGTGGAAAAACCACTTTTCGCACTTGTGTTAGTGTTGAAAAACCACTTTTCGCACTTGTGTTAGTGTTGAAAAACCACTTTTCGCACTTGAGTTAGTGTTGAAAATGCACTTTTCGCACTTGTGTTGGTGCAGGAAACCACTTTTGCACTTGTATTAGTGTGGAAAAAACACTTTTTGCACTTGTGATAGTGTTGAAAAACCACTTTTCGCACTTGTGTTAGTGTTGAAAAACCACTTTTCGCACTTGTGTTGGTGCAGGAAACCATTTTTGCACTTGTATTAGTGTGGAAAATCCACTTTTCGCACTTGTGTTAGTGTGGAAAAACCACTTTTCGCACTTGTGTTAGTGTTGAAAAACCACTTTTCGCACTTGTGTTGGTGCAGGAAACCACTTTTGCACTTGTAGTAGTGTGGAAAAACCACTTTTCGCACTTGTGTTAGTGTTGAAAAACCACTTTTCGCACTTGTGTTAGTGTTGAAAAACCACTTTTCGCACTTGTGTTAGTGTTGAAAAACCACTTTTCGCACTTGTGTTGGTGCAGGAAACCACTTTTGCACTTGTATTAGTGTGGAAAAAATACTTTTCGCACTTGTGTTAGTGTTGAAAAACCACTTTTCGCACTTGTGTTAGTGTTGAAAAACCACTTTTCGCACTTGTGTTGGTGCAGGAAACCACTTTTGCACTTGTAGTAGTGTGGAAAACCACTTTTCGCACTTGTGTTAGTGTTGAAAAACCACTTTTCGCACTTGTGTTAGTGTTGAAAAACCACTTTCCGCACTTGTGTTGGTGCAGGAAACCACTTTTGCACTTGTAGTAGTGTGGAAAAACCACTTTCCGCAACTTGTGTTAGTGTTGAAAAACCACTTTTCGCACTTGTGTTAGTGTTGAAAAACCACTTTTCGCACTTGTGTTAGTGTTGAAAATGCACTTTTCGCACTTGTGTTGGTGCAGGAAACCACTTTTGCACTTGTATTAGTGTGGAAAAAACACTTTTTGCACTTGTGATAGTGTTGAAAAACCACTTTTCGCACCTGTGTTGGTGCAGGAAACCACTTTTGCACTTGTATTAGTGTGGAAAAAAACTCTTTTTGCACTTGTGATAGTGTTGAAAAACCACTTTTCGCACCAGTGTTAGTGTTGAAAAACCACTTTTCGCACTTGTGTTGGTGCAGGAAACCACTTTTGCACTTGTATTAGTGTGGAAAACCACTTTTCGCACTTGTGTTAGTGTTGAAAAACCACTTTTCGCACTTGTGTTGATGCAGGAAACCACTTTTGCACTTGTAGTAGAGTGGAAAAACCACTTTCCGCACTTGTGTTAGTGTTGAAAAACCACTTTTCGCACTTGTGTTAGTGTTGAAAAACCACTTTTTGCACTTGTGTTAGTGTTGAAAAACCACTTTTCGCACTTGTGTTGGTGCAGGAAACCATTTTTGCACTTGTATTAGTGTGGAAAAACCACTTTTCGCACTTGTGTTAGTGTTGAAAAACCACTTTTCGCACTTGTGTTAGTGTTGAAAAACCACTTTTCGCACTTGAGTTAGTGTTGAAAATGCACTTTTCGCACTTGTGTTGGTGCAGGAAACCACTTTTGCACTTGTATTAGTGTGGAAAAAACACTTTTTGCACTTGTGATAGTGTTGAAAAACCACTTTTCGCACTTGTGTTAGTGTTGAAAAACCACTTTTCGCACTTGTGTTGGTGCAGGAAACCACTTTTGCACTTGTATTAGTGTGGAAAATCCACTTTTCGCACTTGTGTTAGTGTGGAAAAACCACTTTTCGCACTTGTGTTAGTGTTGAAAAACCACTTTTCGCACTTGTGTTGGTGCAGGAAACCACTTTTGCACTTGTAGTAGTGTGGAAAAACTACTTTTCGCACTTGTGTTAGTGTGGAAAAACCACTTTTCACACTTGTGTTAGTGTTGAAAAACCACTTTTCGCACCTGTGTTGGTGCAGGAAACCACTTTTGCACTTGTATTAGTGTGGAAAAAAACTCTTTTTGCACTTGTGATAGTGTTGAAAAACCACTTTTCGCACCTGTGTTAGTGTTGAAAAACCACTTTTCGCACTTGTGTTGGTGCAGGAAACCACTTTTGCACTTGTATTAGTGTGGAAAAACCACTTTTCGCACTTGTGTTAGTGTTGAAAAACCACTTTTCGCACTTGTGTTAGTGTTGAAAAACCACTTTTCGCACTTGTGTTAGTGTTGAAAAACCACTTTTCGCACTTGTGTTGGTGCAGGAAACCACTTTTGCACTTGTAGTAGTGTGGAAAAACCACTTTCCGCAACTTGTGTTAGTGTTGAAAAACCACTTTTCGCACTTGTGTTAGTGTTGAAAAACCACTTTTCGCACTTGTGTTAGTGTTGAAAATGCACTTTTCGCACTTGTGTTGGTGCAGGAAACCACTTTTGCACTTGTATTAGTGTGGAAAAAACACTTTTTGCACTTGTGATAGTGTTGAAAAACCACTTTTCGCACCTGTGTTGGTGCAGGAAACCACTTTTGCACTTGTATTAGTGTGGAAAAAAACTCTTTTTGCACTTGTGATAGTGTTGAAAAACCACTTTTCGCACCAGTGTTAGTGTTGAAAAACCACTTTTCGCACTTGTGTTGGTGCAGGAAACCACTTTTGCACTTGTATTAGTGTGGAAAAACCACTTTTCGCACTTGTGTTAGTGTTGAAAAACCACTTTTCGCACTTGTGTTGATGCAGGAAACCACTTTTGCACTTGTAGTAGAGTGGAAAAACCACTTTCCGCACTTGTGTTAGTGTTGAAAAACCACTTTTCGCACTTGTGTTAGTGTTGAAAAACCACTTTTCGCACTTGTGTTGGTGCAGGAAACCACTTTTGCACTTGTAGTAGAGTGGAAAAACCACTTTCCGCACTTGTGTTAGTGTTGAAAAACCACTTTTCGCACTTGTGTTAGTGTTGAAAAACCACTTTTCGCACTTGTGTTAGTGTTGAAAAACCACTTTTTGCACTTGTGTTGGTGCAGGAAACCACTTTTGCACTTGTATTAGTGTGGAAAAACCACTTTTCGCACTTGTGTTAGTGTTGAAAAACCACTTTTCGCACTTGTGTTAGTGTTGAAAATGCACTTTTCGCACTTGTGTTGGTGCAGGAAACCACTTTTGCACTTGTATTAGTGTGGAAAAAACACTTTTTGCACTTGTGATAGTGTTGAAAAACCACTTTTCGCACTTGTGTTAGTGTTGATAAACCACTTTTCGCACTTGTGTTGGTGCAGGAAACCACTTTTGCACTTGTATTAGTGTGGAAAAACCACTTTTCGCACTTGTGTTCATGTGGAAAAACCACTTTTCGCACTTGTGTTAGTGTTGAAAAACCACTTTTCGCACCTGTGTTGGTGCAGGAAACCACTTTTGCACTTGTATTAGTGTGGAAAAAAACTCTTTTTGCACTTGTGATAGTGTTGAAAAACCACTTTTCGCACCTGTGTTAGTGTTGAAAAACCACTTTTCGCACTTGTGTTGGTGCAGGAAACCACTTTTGCACTTGTATTAGTGTGGAAAAACCACTTTTCGCACTTGTGTTAGTGTTGAAAAACCACTTTTCGCACTTGTGTTAGTGTTGAAAAACCACTTTTCGCACTTGTGTTAGTGTTGAAAAACCACTTTTCGCACTTGTGTTGGTGCAGGAAACCACTTTTGCACTTGTATTAGTGTGGAAAAACCACTTTTTGCACTTGTGATAGTGTTGAAAAACCACTTTTCGCACTTGTGTTAGTGTTGAAAAACCACTTTTCGCACTTGTGTTGGTGCAGGAATCCACTTTTGCACTTGTATTAGTGTGGAAAAACCACTTTTCGCACTTGTGTTAGTGTTGAAAAACCACTTTTCGCACTTGTGTTAGTGTTGAAAAACCACTTTTTGCACTTGTGTTGGTGCAGGAAACCACTTTTGCACTTGTATTAGTGTGGAAAAACCACTTTTCGCACTTTTGTTAGTGTTGAAAAACCACTTTTCGCACTTGTGTTAGTGTTGAAAAACCACTTTTCGCACTTGTGTTGGTGCAGGAAACCACTTTTGCACTTGTATTAGTGTGAAAAAAACACTTTTTGCACTTGTGATAGTGTTGAAAAACCACTTTTCGCACTTGTGTTAGTGTTGAAAAACCACTTTTCGCACTTGTGTTGGTGCAGGAAACCACTTTTGCACTTGTAGTAGTGTGGAAAACCACTTTTCGCACTTGTGTTAGTGTTGAAAAACCACTTTTCGCACTTGTGTTAGTGTTGAAAAACCACTTTTCGCACTTGTGTTGGTGCAGGAAACCACTTTTGCACTTGTAGTAGTGTGGAAAAACCACTTTCCGCAACTTGTGTTAGTGTTGAAAAACCACTTTTCGCACTTGTGTTAGTGTTGAAAAACCACTTTTCGCACTTGTGTTAGTGTTGAAAATGCACTTTTCGCACTTGTGTTGGTGCAGGAAACCACTTTTGCACTTGTATTAGTGTGGAAAAAACACTTTTTGCACTTGTGATAGTGTTGAAAAACCACTTTTCGCACCTGTGTTGGTGCAGGAAACCACTTTTGCACTTGTATTAGTGTGGAAAAAAACTCTTTTTGCACTTGTGATAGTGTTGAAAAACCACTTTTCGCACCAGTGTTAGTGTTGAAAAACCACTTTTCGCACTTGTGTTGGTGCAGGAAACCACTTTTGCACTTGTATTAGTGTGGAAAACCACTTTTCGCACTTGTGTTAGTGTTGAAAAACCACTTTTCGCACTTGTGTTGATGCAGGAAACCACTTTTGCACTTGTAGTAGAGTGGAAAAACCACTTTCCGCACTTGTGTTAGTGTTGAAAAACCACTTTTCGCACTTTTGTTAGTGTTGAAAAACCACTTTTTGCACTTGTGTTAGTGTTGAAAAACCACTTTTCGCACTTGTGTTGGTGCAGGAAACCATTTTTGCACTTGTATTAGTGTGGAAAAACCACTTTTCGCACTTGTGTTAGTGTTGAAAAACCACTTTTCGCACTTGTGTTAGTGTTGAAAAACCACTTTTCGCACTTGAGTTAGTGTTGAAAATGCACTTTTCGCACTTGTGTTGGTGCAGGAAACCACTTTTGCACTTGTATTAGTGTGGAAAAAACACTTTTTGCACTTGTGATAGTGTTGAAAAACCACTTTTCGCACTTGTGTTAGTGTTGAAAAACCACTTTTCGCACTTGTGTTGGTGCAGGAAACCACTTTTGCACTTGTATTAGTGTGGAAAATCCACTTTTCGCACTTGTGTTAGTGTGGAAAAACCACTTTTCGCACTTGTGTTAGTGTTGAAAAACCACTTTTCGCACTTGTGTTGGTGCAGGAAACCACTTTTGCACTTGTAGTAGTGTGGAAAAACCACTTTTCGCACTTGTGTTAGTGTGGAAAAACCACTTTTCGCACTTGTGTTAGTGTTGAAAAACCACTTTTCGCACCTGTGTTGGTGCAGGAAACCACTTTTGCACTTGTATTAGTGTGGAAAAAAACTCTTTTTGCACTTGTGATAGTGTTGAAAAACCACTTTTCGCACCTGTGTTAGTGTTGAAAAACCACTTTTCGCACTTGTGTTGGTGCAGGAAACCACTTTTGCACTTGTATTAGTGTGGAAAAACCACTTTTCGCACTTGTGTTAGTGTTGAAAAACCACTTTTCGCACTTGTGTTAGTGTTGAAAAACCACTTTTCGCACTTGTGTTAGTGTTGAAAAACCACTTTTCGCACTTGTGTTGGTGCAGGAAACCACTTTTGCACTTGTAGTAGTGTGGAAAACCACTTTTCGCACTTGTGTTAGTGTTGAAAAACCACTTTTCGCACTTGTGTTAGTGTTGAAAAACCACTTTTCGCACTTGTGTTGGTGCAGGAAACCACTTTTGCACTTGTAGTAGTGTGGAAAAACCACTTTCCGCAACTTGTGTTAGTGTTGTAAAACCACTTTTCGCACTTGTGTTAGTGTTGAAAAACCACTTTTCGCACTTGTGTTAGTGTTGAAAATGCACTTTTCGCACTTGTGTTGGTGCAGGAAACCACTTTTGCACTTGTATTAGTGTGGAAAAAACACTTTTTGCACTTGTGATAGTGTTGAAAAACCACTTTTCGCACCTGTGTTGGTGCAGGAAACCACTTTTGCACTTGTATTAGTGTGGAAAAAAACTCTTTTTGCACTTGTGATAGTGTTGAAAAACCACTTTTCGCACCAGTGTTAGTGTTGAAAAACCACTTTTCGCACTTGTGTTGGTGCAGGAAACCACTTTTGCACTTGTATTAGTGTGGAAAAACCACTTTTCGCACTTGTGTTAGTGTTGAAAAACCACTTTTCGCACTTGTGTTGATGCAGGAAACCACTTTTGCACTTGTAGTAGAGTGGAAAAACCACTTTCCGCACTTGTGTTAGTGTTGAAAAACCACTTTTCGCACTTGTGTTAGTGTTGAAAAACCACTTTTTGCACTTGTGTTAGTGTTGAAAAACCACTTTTCGCACTTGTGTTGGTGCAGGAAACCATTTTTGCACTTGTATTAGTGTGGAAAAACCACTTTTCGCACTTGTGTTAGTGTTGAAAAACCACTTTGCGCACTTGTGTTAGTGTTGAAAAACCACTTTTCGCACTTGAGTTAGTGTTGAAAATGCACTTTTCGCACTTGTGTTGGTGCAGGAAACCACTTTTGCACTTGTATTAGTGTGGAAAAAACACTTTTTGCACTTGTGATAGTGTTGAAAAACCACTTTTCGCACTTGTGTTAGTGTTGAAAAACCACTTTTCGCACTTGTGTTGGTGCAGGAAACCACTTTTGCACTTGTATTAGTGTGGAAAATCCACTTTTCGCACTTGTGTTAGTGTGGAAAAACCACTTTTCGCACTTGTGTTAGTGTTGAAAAACCACTTTTCGCACTTGTGTTGGTGCAGGAAACCACTTTTGCACTTGTAGTAGTGTGGAAAAACCACTTTTCGCACTTGTGTTAGTGTGGAAAAACCACTTTTCGCACTTGTGTTAGTGTTGAAAAACCACTTTTCGCACCTGTGTTGGTGCAGGAAACCACTTTTGCACTTGTATTAGTGTGGAAAAAAACTCTTTTTGCACTTGTGATAGTGTTGAAAAACCACTTTTCGCACCTGTGTTAGTGTTGAAAAACCACTTTTCGCACTTGTGTTGGTGCAGGAAACCACTTTTGCACTTGTATTAGTGTGGAAAAACCACTTTTCGCACTTGTGTTAGTGTTGAAAAACCACTTTTCGCACTTGTGTTAGTGTTGAAAAACCACTTTTCGCACTTGTGTTAGTGTTGAAAAACCACTTTTCGCACTTGTGTTGGTGCAGGAAACCACTTTTGCACTTGTATTAGTGTGGAAAAACCACTTTTTGCACTTGTGATAGTGTTGAAAAACCACTTTTCGCACTTGTGTTAGTGTTGAAAAACCACTTTTCGCACTTGTGTTGGTGCAGGAATCCACTTTTGCACTTGTATTAGTGTGGAAAAACCACTTTTCGCACTTGTGTTAGTGTTGAAAAACCACTTTTCGCACTTGTGTTAGTGTTGAAAAACCACTTTTCGCACTTGTGTTGGTGCAGGAAACCACTTTTGCACTTGTATTAGTGTGGAAAAACCACTTTTCGCACTTGTGTTAGTGTTGAAAAACCACTTTTCGCACTTGTGTTAGTGTTGAAAAACCACTTTTCGCACTTGTGTTGGTGCAGGAAACCACTTTTGCACTTGTATTAGTGTGAAAAAAACACTTTTTGCACTTGTGATAGTGTTGAAAAACCACTTTTCGCACTTGTGTTAGTGTTGAAAAACCACTTTTCGCACTTGTGTTGATGCAGGAAACCACTTTTGCACTTGTAGTAGTGTGGAAAACCACTTTTCGCACTTGTGTTAGTGTTGAAAAACCACTTTTTGCACTTGTGTTAGTGTTGAAAAACCACTTTTCGCACTTGTGTTGGTGCAGGAAACCACTTTTGCACTTGTAGTAGAGTGGAAAAACCACTTTCCGCACTTGTGTTAGTGTTGATAAACCACTTTTCGCACTTGTGTTAGTGTTGAAAAACCACTTTTTGCACTTGTGTTAGTGTTGAAAAACCACTTTTCGCACTTGTGTTGGTGCAGGAAACCACTTTTGCACTTGTATTAGTGTGGAAAAACCACTTTTCGCACTTGTGTTAGTGTTGAAAAACCACTTTTCGCACTTGTGTTAGTGTTGAAAAACCACTTTTCGCACTTGAGTTAGTGTTGAAAATGCACTTTTCGCACTTGTGTTGGTGCAGGAAACCACTTTTGCACTTGTATTAGTGTGGAAAAAACACTTTTTGCACTTGTGATAGTGTTGAAAAACCACTTTTCGCACTTGTGTTAGTGTTGAAAAACCACTTTTCGCACTTGTGTTGGTGCAGGAAACCACTTTTGCACTTGTATTAGTGTGGAAAATCCACTTTTCGCACTTGTGTTAGTGTGGAAAAACCACTTTTCGCACTTGTGTTAGTGTTGAAAAACCACTTTTCGCACTTGTGTTGGTGCAGGAAACCACTTTTGCACTTGTAGTAGTGTGGAAAAACCACTTTTCGCACTTGTGTTAGTGTTGAAAAACCACTTTTCGCACTTGTGTTAGTGTTGAAAAACCACTTTTCACACTTGTGTTAGTGTTGAAAAACCACTTTTCGCACTTGTGTTGGTGCAGGAAACCACTTTTGCACTTGTATTAGTGTGGAAAAACCACTTTTCGCACTTGTGTTAGTGTTGAAAAACCACTTTTCGCACTTGTGTTAGTGTTGAAAAACCACTTTTCGCACTTGTGTTAGTGTTGAAAAACCACTTTTCGCACTTGTGTTGGTGCAGGAATCCACTTTTGCACTTGTATTAGTGTGGAAAAACCACTTTTCGCACTTGTGTTAGTGTTGAAAAACCACTTTTCGCACTTGTGTTAGTGTTGAAAAACCACTTTTCGCACTTGTGTTGGTGCAGGAAACCACTTTTGCACTTGTATTAGTGTGGAAAAACCACTTTTCGCACTTGTGTTAGTGTTGAAAAACCACTTTTCGCACTTGTGTTAGTGTTGAAAAACCACTTTTCGCACTTGTGTTGGTGCAGGAAACCACTTTTGCACTTGTATTAGTGTGAAAAAAACACTTTTTGCACTTGTGATAGTGTTGAAAAACCACTTTTCGCACTTGTGTTAGTGTTGAAAAACCACTTTTCGCACTTGTGTTGATGCAGGAAACCACTTTTGCACTTGTAGTAGTGTGGAAAACCACTTTTCGCACTTGTGTTAGTGTTGAAAAACCACTTTTCGCACTTGTGTTAGTGTTGAAAAACCACTTTTCGCACTTGTGTTGGTGCAGGAAACCACTTTTGCACTTGTAGTAGTGTGGAAAAACCACTTTCCGCACTTGTGTTAGTGTTGAAAAACCACTTTTCGCACTTGTGTTAGTGTTGAAAAACCACTTTTCGCACTTGTGTTAGTGTTGAAAATGCACTTTTCGCACTTGTGTTGGTGCAGGAAACCACTTTTGCACTTGTGTTAGTGTGGAAAAAACACTTTTTGCACTTGTGATAGTGTTGAAAAACCACTTTTCGCACTTGTGTTAGTGTTGATAAACCACTTTTCGCACTTGTGTTGGTGCAGGAAACCACTTTTGCACTTGTATTAGTGTGGAAAACCACTTTTCGCACTTGTGTTAGTGTGGAAAAACCACTTTTCGCACTTGTGTTAGTGTTGAAAAACCACTTTTCGCACCTGTGTTGGTGCAGGAAACCACTTTTGAACTTGTATTAGTGTGGAAAAAAACTCTTTTTGCACTTGTGATAGTGTTGAAAAACCACTTTTCGCACCAGTGTTAGTGTTGAAAAACCACTTTTCGCACTTGTGTTGGTGCAGGAAACCACTTTTGCACTTGTATTAGTGTGGAAAAACCACTTTTCGCACTTGTGTTAGTGTTGAAAAACCACTTTTCGCACTTGTGTTGATGCAGGAAACCACTTTTGCACTTGTAGTAGAGTGGAAAAACCACTTTCCGCACTTGTGTTAGTGTTGAAAAACCACTTTTCGCACTTGTGTTAGTGTTGAAAAACCACTTTTTGCACTTGTGTTAGTGTTGAAAAACCACTTTTCGCACTTGTGTTGGTGCAGGAAACCACTTTTGCACTTGTATTAGTGTGGAAAAACCACTTTTCGCACTTGTGTTAGTGTTGAAAAACCACTTTTCGCACTTGTGTTAGTGTTGAAAAACCACTTTTCGCACTTGAGTTAGTGTTGAAAATGCACTTTTCGCACTTGTGTTGGTGCAGGAAACCACTTTTGCACTTGTATTAGTGTGGAAAAAACACTTTTTGCACTTGTGATAGTGTTGAAAAACCACTTTTCGCACTTGTGTTAGTGTTGAAAAACCACTTTTCGCACTTGTGTTGGTGCAGGAAACCACTTTTGCACTTGTATTACTGTGGAAAATCCACTTTTCGCACTTGTGTTAGTGTGGAAAAACCACTTTTCGCACTTGTGTTAGTGTTGAAAAACCACTTTTCGCACTTGGGTTGGTGCAGGAAACCACTTTTGCACTTGTAGTAGTGTGGAAAAACCACTTTTCGCACTTGTGTTAGTGTGGAAAGACCACTTTTCGCACTTGTGTTAGTGTTGAAAAACCACTTTTTGCACTTGTGTTGGTGCAGGAAACCACTTTTGCACTTGTATTAGTGTGGAAAAACCACTTTTCGCACTTTTGTTAGTGTTGAAAAACCACTTTTCGCACTTGTGTTAGTGTTGAAAAACCACTTTTCGCACTTGTGTTGGTGCAGGAAACCACTTTTGCACTTGTATTAGTGTGAAAAAAACACTTTTTGCACTTGTGATAGTGTTGAAAAACCACTTTTCGCACTTGTGTTAGTGTTGAAAAACCACTTTTCGCACTTGTGTTAGTGTTGAAAAACCACTTTTCGCACTTGTGTTGGTGCAGGAAACCACTTTTGCACTTGTAGTAGTGTGGAAAACCACTTTTCGCACTTGTGTTAGTGTTGAAAAACCACTTTTCGCACTTGTGTTAGTGTTGAAAAACCACTTTTCGCACTTGTGTTGGTGCAGGAAACCACTTTTGCACTTGTAGTAGTGTGGAAAAACCACTTTCCGCAACTTGTGTTAGTGTTGAAAAACCACTTTTCGCACTTGTGTTAGTGTTGAAAAACCACTTTTCGCACTTGTGTTAGTGTTGAAAATGCACTTTTCGCACTTGTGTTGGTGCAGGAAACCACTTTTGCACTTGTATTAGTGTGGAAAAAACACTTTTTGCACTTGTGATAGTGTTGAAAAACCACTTTTCGCACCTGTGTTGGTGCAGGAAACCACTTTTGCACTTGTATTAGTGTGGAAAAAAACTCTTTTTGCACTTGTGATAGTGTTGAAAAACCACTTTTCGCACCAGTGTTAGTGTTGAAAAACCACTTTTCGCACTTGTGTTGGTGCAGGAAACCACTTTTGCACTTGTATTAGTGTGGAAAAACCACTTTTCGCACTTGTGTTAGTGTTGAAAAACCACTTTTCGCACTTGTGTTGATGCAGGAAACCACTTTTGCACTTGTAGTAGAGTGGAAAAACCACTTTCCGCACTTGTGTTAGTGTTGAAAAACCACTTTTCGCACTTTTGTTAGTGTTGAAAAACCACTTTTTGCACTTGTGTTAGTGTTGAAAAACCACTTTTCGCACTTGTGTTGGTGCAGGAAACCATTTTTGCACTTGTATTAGTGTGGAAAAACCACTTTTCGCACTTGTGTTAGTGTTGAAAAACCACTTTTCGCACTTGTGTTAGTGTTGAAAAACCACTTTTCGCACTTGAGTTAGTGTTGAAAATGCACTTTTCGCACTTGTGTTGGTGCAGGAAACCACTTTTGCACTTGTATTAGTGTGGAAAAAACACTTTTTGCACTTGTGATAGTGTTGAAAAACCACTTTTCGCACTTGTGTTAGTGTTGAAAAACCACTTTTCGCACTTGTGTTGGTGCAGGAAACCACTTTTGCACTTGTATTAGTGTGGAAAATCCACTTTTCGCACTTGTGTTAGTGTGGAAAAACCACTTTTCGCACTTGTGTTAGTGTTGAAAAACCACTTTTCGCACTTGTGTTGGTGCAGGAAACCACTTTTGCACTTGTAGTAGTGTGGAAAAACCACTTTTCGCACTTGTGTTAGTGTGGAAAAACCACTTTTCGCACTTGTGTTAGTGTTGAAAAACCACTTTTCGCACCTGTGTTGGTGCAGGAAACCACTTTTGCACTTGTATTAGTGTGGAAAAAAACTCTTTTTGCACTTGTGATAGTGTTGAAAAACCACTTTTCGCACCTGTGTTAGTGTTGAAAAACCACTTTTCGCACTTGTGTTGGTGCAGGAAACCACTTTTGCACTTGTATTAGTGTGGAAAAACCACTTTTCGCACTTGTGTTAGTGTTGAAAAACCACTTTTCGCACTTGTGTTAGTGTTGAAAAACCACTTTTCGCACTTGTGTTAGTGTTGAAAAACCACTTTTCGCACTTGTGTTGGTGCAGGAAACCACTTTTGCACTTGTAGTAGTGTGGAAAACCACTTTTCGCACTTGTGTTAGTGTTGAAAAACCACTTTTCGCACTTGTGTTAGTGTTGAAAAACCACTTTTCGCACTTGTGTTGGTGCAGGAAACCACTTTTGCACTTGTAGTAGTGTGGAAAAACCACTTTCCGCAACTTGTGTTAGTGTTGTAAAACCACTTTTCGCACTTGTGTTAGTGTTGAAAAACCACTTTTCGCACTTGTGTTAGTGTTGAAAATGCACTTTTCGCACTTGTGTTGGTGCAGGAAACCACTTTTGCACTTGTATTAGTGTGGAAAAAACACTTTTTGCACTTGTGATAGTGTTGAAAAACCACTTTTCGCACCTGTGTTGGTGCAGGAAACCACTTTTGCACTTGTATTAGTGTGGAAAAAAACTCTTTTTGCACTTGTGATAGTGTTGAAAAACCACTTTTCGCACCAGTGTTAGTGTTGAAAAACCACTTTTCGCACTTGTGTTGGTGCAGGAAACCACTTTTGCACTTGTATTAGTGTGGAAAAACCACTTTTCGCACTTGTGTTAGTGTTGAAAAACCACTTTTCGCACTTGTGTTGATGCAGGAAACCACTTTTGCACTTGTAGTAGAGTGGAAAAACCACTTTCCGCACTTGTGTTAGTGTTGAAAAACCACTTTTCGCACTTGTGTTAGTGTTGAAAAACCACTTTTTGCACTTGTGTTAGTGTTGAAAAACCACTTTTCGCACTTGTGTTGGTGCAGGAAACCATTTTTGCACTTGTATTAGTGTGGAAAAACCACTTTTCGCACTTGTGTTAGTGTTGAAAAACCACTTTGCGCACTTGTGTTAGTGTTGAAAAACCACTTTTCGCACTTGAGTTAGTGTTGAAAATGCACTTTTCGCACTTGTGTTGGTGCAGGAAACCACTTTTGCACTTGTATTAGTGTGGAAAAAACACTTTTTGCACTTGTGATAGTGTTGAAAAACCACTTTTCGCACTTGTGTTAGTGTTGAAAAACCACTTTTCGCACTTGTGTTGGTGCAGGAAACCACTTTTGCACTTGTATTAGTGTGGAAAATCCACTTTTCGCACTTGTGTTAGTGTGGAAAAACCACTTTTCGCACTTGTGTTAGTGTTGAAAAACCACTTTTCGCACTTGTGTTGGTGCAGGAAACCACTTTTGCACTTGTAGTAGTGTGGAAAAACCACTTTTCGCACTTGTGTTAGTGTGGAAAAACCACTTTTCGCACTTGTGTTAGTGTTGAAAAACCACTTTTCGCACCTGTGTTGGTGCAGGAAACCACTTTTGCACTTGTATTAGTGTGGAAAAAAACTCTTTTTACACTTGTGATAGTGTTGAAAAACCACTTTTCTCACCTGTGTTAGTGTTGAAAAACCACTTTTCGCACTTGTGTTGGTGCAGGAAACCACTTTTGCACTTGTATTAGTGTGGAAAAACCACTTTTCGCACTTGTGTTAGTGTTGAAAAACCACTTTTCGCACTTGTGTTAGTGTTGAAAAACCACTTTTCGCACTTGTGTTAGTGTTGAAAAACCACTTTTCGCACTTGTGTTGGTGCAGGAAACCACTTTTGCACTTGTATTAGTGTGGAAAAACCACTTTTTGCACTTGTGATAGTGTTGAAAAACCACTTTTCGCACTTGTGTTAGTGTTGAAAAACCACTTTTCGCACTTGTGTTGGTGCAGGAATCCACTTTTGCACTTGTATTAGTGTGGAAAAACCACTTTTCGCACTTGTGTTAGTGTTGAAAAACCACTTTTCGCACTTGTGTTAGTGTTGAAAAACCACTTTTCGCACTTGTGTTGGTGCAGGAAACCACTTTTGCACTTGTATTAGTGTGGAAAAAAACTCTTTTTGCACTTGTGATAGTGTTGAAAAACCACTTTTCGCACCTGTGTTAGTGTTGAAAAACCACTTTTCGCACTTGTGTTGGTGCAGGAAACCACTTTTGCACTTGTATTAGTGTGGAAAAACCACTTTTCGCACTTGTGTTAGTGTTGAAAAACCACTTTTCGCACTTGTGTTAGTGTTGAAAAACCACTTTTCGCACTTGTGTTAGTGTTGAAAAACCACTTTTCGCACTTGTGTTGGTGCAGGAAACCACTTTTGCACTTGTAGTAGTGTGGAAAACCACTTTTCGCACTTGTGTTAGTGTTGAAAAACCACTTTTCGCACTTGTGTTAGTGTTGAAAAACCACTTTTCGCACTTGTGTTGGTGCAGGAAACCACTTTTGCACTTGTAGTAGTGTGGAAAAACCACTTTCCCGCAACTTGTGTTAGTGTTGTAAAACCACTTTTCGCACTTGTGTTAGTGTTGAAAAACCACTTTTCGCACTTGTGTTAGTGTTGAAAATGCACTTTTCGCACTTGTGTTGGTGCAGGAAACCACTTTTGCACTTGTATTAGTGTGGAAAAAACACTTTTTGCACTTGTGATAGTGTTGAAAAACCACTTTTCGCACCTGTGTTGGTGCAGGAAACCACTTTTGCACTTGTATTAGTGTGGAAAAAAACTCTTTTTGCACTTGTGATAGTGTTGAAAAACCACTTTTCGCACCAGTGTTAGTGTTGAAAAACCACTTTTCGCACTTGTGTTGGTGCAGGAAACCACTTTTGCACTTGTATTAGTGTGGAAAAACCACTTTTCGCACTTGTGTTAGTGTTGAAAAACCACTTTTCGCACTTGTGTTGATGCAGGAAACCACTTTTGCACTTGTAGTAGAGTGGAAAAACCACTTTCCGCACTTGTGTTAGTGTTGAAAAACCACTTTTCGCACTTGTGTTAGTGTTGAAAAACCACTTTTGCACTTGTGTTAGTGTTGAAAAACCACTTTTCGCACTTGTGTTGGTGCAGGAAACCATTTTTGCACTTGTATTAGTGTGGAAAAACCACTTTTCGCACTTGTGTTAGTGTTGAAAAACCACTTTGCGCACTTGTGTTAGTGTTGAAAAACCACTTTTCGCACTTGAGTTAGTGTTGAAAATGCACTTTTCGCACTTGTGTTGGTGCAGGAAACCACTTTTGCACTTGTATTAGTGTGGAAAAAACACTTTTTGCACTTGTGATAGTGTTGAAAAACCACTTTTCGCAACTTGTGTTAGTGTTGAAAAACCACTTTTCGCACTTGTGTTGGTGCAGGAAACCACTTTTGCACTTGTATTAGTGTGGAAAATCCACTTTTCGCACTTGTGTTAGTGTGGAAAAACCACTTTTCGCACTTGTGTTAGTGTTGAAAAACCACTTTTCGCACTTGTGTTGGTGCAGGAAACCACTTTTGCACTTGTAGTAGTGTGGAAAAACCACTTTTCGCACTTGTGTTAGTGTGGAAAAACCACTTTTCGCACTTGTGTTAGTGTTGAAAAACCACTTTTCGCACCTGTGTTGGTGCAGGAAACCACTTTTGCACTTGTATTAGTGTGGAAAAAAAACTCTTTTTGCACTTGTGATAGTGTTGAAAAACCACTTTTCGCACCTGTGTTAGTGTTGAAAAACCACTTTTCGCACTTGTGTTGGTGCAGGAAACCACTTTTGCACTTGTATTAGTGTGGAAAAACCACTTTTCGCACTTGTGTTAGTGTTGAAAAACCACTTTTCGCACTTGTGTTAGTGTTGAAAAACCACTTTTCGCACTTGTGTTAGTGTTGAAAAACCACTTTTCGCACTTGTGTTGGTGCAGGAAACCACTTTTGCACTTGTATTAGTGTGGAAAAACCACTTTTTGCACTTGTGATAGTGTTGAAAAACCACTTTTCGCACTTGTGTTAGTGTTGAAAAACCACTTTTCGCACTTGTGTTGGTGCAGGAATCCACTTTTGCACTTGTATTAGTGTGGAAAAACCACTTTTCGCACTTGTGTTAGTGTTGAAAAAACCACTTTTCGCACTTGTGTTAGTGTTGAAAAACCACTTTTCGCACTTGTGTTGGTGCAGGAAACCACTTTTGCACTTGTATTAGTGTGGAAAAACCACTTTTCGCACTTGTGTTAGTGTTGAAAAACCACTTTTCGCACTTGTGTTAGTGTTGAAAAAACCACTTTTCGCACTTGTGTTGGTGCAGGAAACCACTTTTGCACTTGTATTAGTGTGAAAAAAAACACTTTTTGCACTTGTGATAGTGTTGAAAAACCACTTTTCGCACTTGTGTTAGTGTTGAAAAACCACTTTTCGCACTTGTGTTGATGCAGGAAACCACTTTTGCACTTGTAGTAGTGTGGAAAACCACTTTTCGCACTTGTGTTAGTGTTGAAAAACCACTTTTTGCACTTGTGTTAGTGTTGAAAAACCACTTTTCGCACTTGTGTTGGTGCAGGAAACCACTTTTGCACTTGTAGTAGAGTGGAAAAACCACTTTCCGCACTTGTGTTAGTGTTGATAAACCACTTTTCGCACTTGTGTTAGTGTTGAAAAACCACTTTTTGCACTTGTGTTAGTGTTGAAAAACCACTTTTCGCACTTGTGTTGGTGCAGGAAACCACTTTTGCACTTGTATTAGTGTGGAAAAACCACTTTTCGCACTTGTGTTAGTGTTGAAAAACCACTTTTCGCACTTGTGTTAGTGTTGAAAAACCACTTTTCGCACTTGAGTTAGTGTTGAAAATGCACTTTTCGCACTTGTGTTGGTGCAGGAAACCACTTTTGCACTTGTATTAGTGTGGAAAAAACACTTTTTGCACTTGTGATAGTGTTGAAAAACCACTTTTCGCACTTGTGTTAGTGTTGAAAAACCACTTTTCGCACTTGTGTTGGTGCAGGAAACCACTTTTGCACTTGTATTAGTGTGGAAAATCCACTTTTCGCACTTGTGTTAGTGTGGAAAAACCACTTTTCGCACTTGTGTTAGTGTTGAAAAACCACTTTTCGCACTTGTGTTGGTGCAGGAAACCACTTTTGCACTTGTAGTAGTGTGGAAAAACCACTTTTCGCACTTGTGTTAGTGTTGAAAAACC
This sequence comes from Myxine glutinosa, assembly GCF_964187855.1. Taxonomy (NCBI): domain Eukaryota; kingdom Metazoa; phylum Chordata; class Myxini; order Myxiniformes; family Myxinidae; genus Myxine; species Myxine glutinosa. The sequence continues at coordinate 1,135 of NW_027616846.1, read as the reverse complement.
ACTTTTCGCACTTGTGTTAGTGTTGAAAAACCACTTTTCACACTTGTGTTAGTGTTGAAAAACCACTTTTCGCACTTGTGTTGGTGCAGGAAACCACTTTTGCACTTGTATTAGTGTGGAAAAACCACTTTTCGCACTTGTGTTAGTGTTGAAAAACCACTTTTCGCACTTGTGTTAGTGTTGAAAAACCACTTTCGCACTTGTGTTAGTGTTGAAAAACCACTTTTCGCACTTGTGTTGGTGCAGGAATCCACTTTTGCACTTGTATTAGTGTGGAAAAACCACTTTTCGCACTTGTGTTAGTGTTGAAAAACCACTTTTCGCACTTGTGTTAGTGTTGAAAAACCACTTTTCGCACTTGTGTTGGTGCAGGAAACCACTTTTGCACTTGTATTAGTGTGGAAAAACCACTTTTCGCACTTGTGTTAGTGTTGAAAAACCACTTTTCGCACTTGTGTTAGTGTTGAAAAACCACTTTTCGCACTTGTGTTGGTGCAGGAAACCACTTTTGCACTTGTATTAGTGTGAAAAAAACACTTTTTGCACTTGTGATAGTGTTGAAAAACCACTTTTCGCACTTGTGTTAGTGTTGAAAAACCACTTTTCGCACTTGTGTTGATGCAGGAAACCACTTTTGCACTTGTAGTAGTGTGGAAAACCACTTTTCGCACTTGTGTTAGTGTTGAAAAACCACTTTTCGCACTTGTGTTAGTGTTGAAAAACCACTTTTCGCACTTGTGTTGGTGCAGGAAACCACTTTTGCACTTGTAGTAGTGTGGAAAAACCACTTTCCGCACTTGTGTTAGTGTTGAAAAAACCACTTTTCGCACTTGTGTTAGTGTTGAAAAACCACTTTTCGCACTTGTGTTAGTGTTGAAAATGCACTTTTCGCACTTGTGTTGGTGCAGGAAACCACTTTTGCACTTGTATTAGTGTGGAAAAAACACTTTTTGCACTTGTGATAGTGTTGAAAAACCACTTTTCGCACTTGTGTTAGTGTTGATAAACCACTTTTCGCACTTGTGTTGGTGCAGGAAACCACTTTTGCACTTGTATTAGTGTGGAAAACCACTTTTCGCACTTGTGTTAGTGTGGAAAAACCACTTTTCGCACTTGTGTTAGTGTTGAAAAACCA